>NC_135437.1:9472594-9772594 GCF_051991255.1 Vanacampus margaritifer
ATTAAATGGTGGTACTGTATATGTTTTGAGATGTATGCCTACATTGGTCAGTTGTTGCTCCTGAATCTTTTTTTCACCAGCTCAATGTATCACTTTTCGTTGTAACATTTGGTGTTCAAGCTCAACTGTGCTATACAGTGGGCAGAGTAAGACCCATAAGGTTGTAATTGAATAGGTTTAGCGTGGGATTAAAAATAAAATAAAAAGGGGAGACCGTGTTTGTTCCTCTAAGTGTAACAGCTTAGTTAAAAGTAAAATTTCAGCACCTATTTGCATGTCATAGTTAGCTGCCCTTGTTTCATCGTGCATGCAATCTATTCACATCTACTCCCCCAAACACACACACTTGCACATACACGCACACACACACAGGCGATCCTGAAGTATATGTCTGTCATCATCAGTAAACCATAAACCACTGTTGTCGGTAAATGCATCAATGGGGGTAGCTGTCACTTTTCACATGAAGAATGAATCTCATTATTCATCATGTGAGAAATGTAGCGAGTATCTGTCATCCGCTGCAAGAAAAGCATTATGTGATGGAGTGGCATCACCTTGGGACATATTACAATGTATTGTTTAATTTAGAACGCATTTTACAGCTTTCCTGCAATGAGGTGACCACCATAATTTCTCCCCACACACTCACACATTTGCAGTTAGTAAAGTGGCACAGGATGATTCATAGTGGTACAAAGACCCATGATTCATTTTACCAATTGTAGGCCAACATACAAAATGGATTTCCGTTATTGCCAAAGGAAACATCTTAACTACTTTAAAATGTAGAAGCAATGATGGTCTTTTTTTTCTAATTATTAGAGCTATGTTAGCCCTCCATGTAGTTGGCGTTATCCTTTGAGCAGGTGCAGTTAAGAGACCAAAAGAGTCTTCCTGCTGTTCACACCAAGACAGTTCTTCCTCAGACATCTGTTTCAAGTCCAATTTATCTAGTTATTGTTGTATGGTGTATCTATTGAAAATCATTCCAAGCAACCATGTCAGGAAATTAATGAAGTTGTCACATAAAAAGGAGAATAGCAATGAGAGAGCAGAGGTCTTGACATACTCTACTGTATACTCATGCTCGCTTCCTACACTCTTGTCATTTATTTCCCACTTCAGCCTGTGGCCCGGTTCAGATCAGGGCCAGCACTTGGGGCCATATAATGAAATGATCATTTCTCAAATCGGATTAATCTCTACAAAGCCCGTCTTAGAACACCATTAGCATTCACTGCTAGGGACTCATTTAAATAATAGAGCTACGACTATATTTCCCATCTTCTCTGCTTATGAAATGTCTCAAGAGGGTTTATTTCATGACAATAGTGCAATTACATGGATCTGTTTTCTGTTCCCCATCCTCTTGTCTTGGAGACATTTGGATCAATTTGTCAGGTTTGAATGCCGGGAGGAGCTGAAAGCTCAAATGTTGGACATGGAAAAATAAAGTGTGGACGTGGACAACATAACAGGATAGGTTGTAAATGAAAGTGCCTTAAACTGATGACAGGGGTGGACGAATGGATCAATACAACACCAGCATGGGCCATGGGAGATATACTGCATGTTTATTTCTTATTACGATACCATGTTTCACATTTACAACCATAAAATATCACAGCACAACAACATTACAGGCCCCTTAACTTTCATAAATATATTTTTTGCAAACAAGTATAATCCAAATAAATAATAAGGCAATGTTGTTTTCTAATACTGCACCTTCAACGGTGAAAACAAACCATTCTCTAAACCAGGTGTGTCAAACAAATTTTTTCAATCACTTTGTACTTAGGTCTTCCCTCAGAGGGCTGTTATAACGGTGAAACCAAATAAAGGTTTAATTATTTTACCGTTTGATTACATAATAGTGATGGACAAATGAAAGTTTCATGAAGCACTTGTGATATTTTGTTACTCCTCTACATGGCACTCTTGGATTAAAGCTGCAGTGGGAATTTAATCACTTTCCATTGCACTAGCTTTTATATTAGTCCTGTCAAAGTTAATTAATTAATAACAAAAAATATCGCATTAATCATGTATTAACACAGATTAATCACACTTTTGACCGCAGATGATCCTTTAGCTGACAGCAGATGCTTACGTTAAAGGTAGCACAGATTGTGTTTGAGCAATAAAAATAACTACATGCTTTAAAGTAAATAATTTAATAAATGCTTGCATATGACATTCAGAATATTTGTTCATGTCAAACTATAGGGGTATTTTAAAATTTTTCCATTTTAAAATATGCTAGTAATTAACTGATAGGGGGGGGGGGGTAGTCAGCGTATGCAATAGATACATTTTTTTGAAGACACCCTCATAACATAAAATGTCGAAAAAATTAACCCATAATAGGTGCTCTTTAAATTTGGCGAGCGAAACATGTTGATAAAAAGCCTTTTTAATTAAGCGATTAATCGTGATTAAATAAAATTCTAAGATGTGATTAATCTGATTTAAAAAATGTAATCGTTTGACAGCTCTATTTTATATATGAACCAAGACTACCATCTAGAGGAGTAAAACAAATATTGCATATGCTTCATGAAGCTTCATTTTCGCATCACTACATAATGCACAACAAATTGATAGATTACTAGTTTTGATATCTGAAGTCAAGGACATATTTTTGAAGTTACAGTAAAAATGGTAACAAAATATTGCAAAAATCTCATTGCTATTATTTATTACATTATTTATTAACAATTTACAATTTTGGTACAGATATTATCAAGCATCATGGAAGTTGACACATGATTCGCTTTTGCGGACCACATAAAATGATATGGTGGGTCGGATCTGGCCCACGGTCTTGTGTTTGTCACCTATGCTCTAAACCTGCCTAAACCCATGATTAGACTTTTTTGTCCGTAATTCCAATAATGAATTAATCCATTCATCCATTTTCTTCCGCTTGTCAGGTGACTAATCGTTTTACGTTGATACATAATGACTTATTATTTTAGTTTATTTACATAATTAATGGTCATATAGCGTTCAGCTCTAAATGGCCAGCTTGCACACACCAATAAAGCCAATAAAACCCATGCCATTATTACATACTATTATATCGCACCAACAACCTTGCCTGGAACCCTTTCAAGCATGACATATCCACTGTTTATCCACACCAGCACGGACTGAGCTTCAATATATCCAGTTTGTGTAATCTTTGTTGAACCCTTGTTTTTTTCCCTCTAGCTTCAGCTAATAATAACCTCGACACGATGGCTGCCGGCATACTGTGGCGAGTCCTGCATCAGAAGCGGCTGCTGTGATTGTGATAAAAGCTCACCTGAATGGATGACAGATGCACTGCTTTGAAAAGAATGTTGTGGTCAGAGTTGTCAACTGCTGTCGTTTATTGTCACAGCTATACCACAAAGACGGTAGCAAATGAATACAGCCGTGTGCACCAACAGGCGTTGTATTGCATTTTTCTGAACATTTGTTTCTAGTCCTACTTAGCACCTGTAGATGTGACTGGATGGTGTTCATGCTTGCATAATTATAATCTCCAGCAACCAGGCGAAAGCAAGCGTCTTATACACATCACCCTGACACAGATGGACATGATCGGTATCTGCAGTCGCCCCACTCATTAGTCATCCTCTCCAGCGTGTCTGTCTGAATGTCGTGTCCAAGGGAAGAACAGCTGAGCAGGGGGACAGCCGCAGCACATTCCACCATGGATGTCGATGGATTAATCAATTGGTGTTGCAGCTCATCCAATCCATTTTAGAAAATAATCTGGTCGACATAATAAAAGTGCTATTCTGTCATTCTAGAGGCCAGGGATCACTTGTCTTTTTTCGTCTTATCCCCTTCTCTCGCACTACACTTATCAGAACATAAGTGGATTAAATAGAATATACTGTAGATGTGTGTTCAGTGGGGTTAACAATGAGAAAAGGCTGCTTGTGTTTTTTCCTTCTTTGAAAGAAATACATCTTTGGATATTTTCATCACTGAAGACTTCCGTGCCCATCTTAAGTCTAGCACAAAGCGTAGTCTAACGGTGCACAGACGTGGAGTTTTCTTTCTTTTGGTATTTTCCTAGACTTTGTGCAGGTAGAATCCGGTATAACGGGGCGTTTGTGCTGTTGTGGGATGGAATGTAGCCTATTCCTGGCCAATTGTATTGACATCATTCCTTTGCATCAAAATCAGGGTGGTAGGAGTGCACGCTGTATTTGTCATTGTGGAAGCAAATTGACTCGCTGGGCTTCAAGAGATGAGAATGAAAGATTGAGATTGAAATACGATGACATTCACTACATACGTCCTCGATGCGCCGATCTGTCTGCCTGCTGCCTCGACTAAACGCATCAAAATTGTTTTAGAAACACCCAAGCTACGATTTAGACCTGCTTTTACCGAGTCTAAAATAAAGTCTACTTTCTATTACCAAATTGCCAGATGCGCTAAGGCAGCTCGGTGCACCGGAAAGCTCAGTGAGGCGTAGTGTGTCTACCAAATTCACAAACATACCAAACCAGACTTGCCCCTGTGCAAAAATCAAGATGTGCCCGTTTTGGGGCCGTCTCCTTTCTGTTGCCAAATTGCCAGATGCACCGGGGCGTGGCAGCTATATCCGCCGGAACGCTCAGAGACCCCAGACATGGTAAACTAGAGTTGCCTGGAACGTGAATTGAGATGCATCTGTTTTTACGCTGAGCACACATGTACCTAAATTAAGATTTAGAAAAGTAATAAACTGGACTGTTTGTCACTCCATTCATAAATTTAGTCAAGACCAGTGACTTTTTACCATTCATATCACATTCCACCCTGTTTGACTCACAAATTTGTACCTTCTTCTGCAAGTCCAGTTTCTCTCTTTTAGCCTCACAAGAATGTCTCACACTATTAAAATGACGTCACCCGAGATAGGACTAATGTAGGTAGAGATAGCTCTGATAATACGTTTGCGTGAGTTCACCATAAATACGCAACCACACACATGAAGAAATGTTTATACATATGCACTGAGCAGGAGGCATTCACTCTGTTGGGGCTGTTGGGTTTCATGTGTTTAAAGTGCTACTGGCTCAGGTCCACACAATAATTCCTGCTGCTTATTTGGAGGTGAAATGGAATGTGAAATGGTCGAGGGCTAGTTTGTGGTGCTTCCCTTTATTTCCCAGATGTATGAAAGTAAGGCATTTAAATCCCTCTAAGGATAAAGCATAAAGGCAAAAAAATAAATCCAAAGAGCTGTCTTTACATTCCTGTTGTCCACCATGGATTTACGGACAGAAGGAATTTAAGGACAACATAATTTGTAGAGCCATGACTGGTGCATCTGCAGATAGTTGATGAACTGCAATTGTCAGTGGACACCAACAATGATCATCAAACACACCAAGTAGCTACATTTACTTATTTCAATATACTCATTCTGGATATGACAGTTTACATGTAAATTTATTACATCCTCCCTGCAGGAATGAGGGTAATTGAATCCCAAGTAGCCGATAGGGTTCTATAGTTGTGCCTAGCACAAGCCTGGCACGAGGTGCGATGTAAATGCACGCATGGGGTGGACTAGACTTTGAATTAGCTATTTTGGTTGTTGACGCAGTTTAAAAGATAGATAGATAGATAGATAGATAGATAGATAGATAGATAGATAGATAGATAGATAGATAGATAGATAGATAGATAGATAGATAGATAGATAGATAGATAGATAGATAGATAGATAGATAGATAGATAAAATCACAGATCCACATATAGTTTTATTTTATTTTTGTTACCACACAGTCATTACAAAACAGGAACTCATGATGTAAGACCATGCTCATCAAAATTTATTTGCCGGATTTAATGTTTTGCCAGAGGAGTGGTGCGTGTGTAAGCCTGACATACTGTATGTTTGCCCTCCTAAAGTGGTGGCTTCTGCATACCGATGGGTGCAGAAATAGAGTCTAAATATAGTATGTTGCTCAGATCTTTTGCACTCATCAAATCCTTACAAATTAGCCATTAGAAGTATAAGCTCATTTGCCGCAGGAAAACATAATTATCACGCAGCAGTCACACCTCAGCAAGTAGGGGCAATTTACGTACTTTCAGCTACTGGAGTGACACAATATTAACAAAGGTAGTGACAAATACCTTAAATGATCTAATTGAGGGTTAGTCTCCACATCAATTGTGTTTTTTTTCTCAAGTGCATGCATTGGTCTACTCTGGAAACTATGGCTTCCTTCTCCCAAATACCATAAACATGCTTCTTAGGTTAATTGAAGTATCTAAATTGTCCACATGTGAATGAGAGTGTGAAGGGTTGTTTGCTATCAGGTGATGGTAGATTAGTCCAAGCCAGTTTGTATAGGCTCCATAACACCATGGTGAGGAAAAGCGGGATGGATGGCTGGATATGTGAAAGCTGTTGTACCGGGAGAGTAACACCCATGTGTTGAACAACTATATATTAGTATTTGTGTTAATGTAGTGTAGGTTAACACAGCTTTAAACCGTGACAATGCTTCTCATCCAATTTAGCTTCAGATGAGAGACATTGTCACAAGTATCCATCCATTGTGTTCTTATTCGTACATACGCACATGTTGATCTGTGCGATTGTCAGTGTCTTAATGGATTTCGCTCACTACCCTCACGAAAGGTTGGTCTATGACCCTAATGTGTCACTCATCCTGGCACCTGCATGTAGGCAAGGCTGCCCTACCAAGATAGTTCTGATCTGACATGGATCGACTTTCACGTGATTTAATTCAAGTTGTCTCTATGGTGCTAGTCTGTTTTCACTGCTCAGGTCAAGGCCCCGTGTCAGGAGCTGTCAGTCTGTTGCGGTACTAAATGTGGGGGAGAGAATAGAGACATGCGCCTTAGTTTAACACCCAGTTGCAATATCGTGAATCAAACCATCTGAATTGTAGGAATCAATTCATTGAATGCATTATTATTATTATTATTATTATTATTATTACCGTCTTTGTCCGGTCTCCAAGTGTTCATTTCACAGCGTTGATCTGTAGTCGCTCTGGCCATCTTTACATCATCTACCCATGGAGGTCTGCTTGCAGTTCCAACTTCCAAATAAACGTAATCGCGCTTCAACCTCATGGACATGGACTCCAGCAAATCAGTTTCCATTCCGTCATGTCACAGACTGTGTGCCTCTTGTGAGCGGATTATAAAGTGAATGAGGGGAGGCGGCGAATCAAATTGGGTGTGTTCACTCACACAACTGCACAAAATGCCCGTTTTAAACCGCGTCTGGCGGCGGTGTCTGCGAAAATACCAAAACAAAGCCTAACTCGCCCATGCACACAGTTACGCCACATTCCGTGCCAGATGTAGGCTCGGCACAGATTTCGAGCCCTCAGACCATATACAAATGTTCACTGAATGCTTTGGCCAGATTGAACACTTTTGAAACTACTGTTTTCAGCATTTGTGTGTGTGTGTACGTATGAGATGGCGTGGAGTGCCGGGAATTTATCAAATGCACGTGTACATGTACACTCCACCTCCAATAATATTTTTGAAATGGAAGTTCCAGAATTTGCAATCAAGGGTATTCCTTTCTTAGTCTTCTTTTTTTCCTTCTTTTTTTTCTGGAGAGCTCAGTATTTTTCATTGGGTAATTTTACCGATTTGACATGTCATCATCATTGCTCTCTCTTTTTTATTATTTTTTATTTTGTATGTGGGTGAGGATGTGTATGTGCATGTGCATGTGCGCGTGTGTGTGTGCGTGCGTGTGAGTGTGTATTCATTAGTTCACCTAAAACCTATTAAAAAATCCCATACCGTTCACGTAAACCGAACACTTCCAGCCAGAGTCGTGAGGCCGTCAGGAGACCCGAGGAAGGACCAAAGAAAAGAAAGGAAAGTGAAATCCAGCACCGACCAGACACCACCCACCGGGCCACCAACCTTTCTTAGTCTTCTGATGAAAAAGCCATTACTCTGCATCACACAAATTAATTTTCATGTGGAGAGGAACTTTTAATAACTTTAATTAAATTAATGAGGACATGAATTGTTGGCATGAGCATGTATGATGCTTTCGTTGAAAGGATGGGCGGACCGTGTAGTGAAATAATGTTTGACCACTTTCCCTATTTATTCTATTTCTATGTGCGGACATAGCAACATTTGTAGTTAATATGCCACAACCGACAACAAGAATCAATCCTGAACATGTGCCACTGCATGTAATGAAACCTTTGCCCTTGTTTCCAAACTGGCAGCTGTGTGTCAGAAGGTGCTATTTGTCATGAATGAAAGCGTTGCATTTGATTAATGGGTACTGTAAGTAGTCAAGCGAAAGAACAGAGATGTAGGCAATCATGTTTGATGAGAATAGTGTGTGTGTGTGCGCGCGTGTGTGGGTGTGTAGATGTGTGTGTGTGTGTGTGTTGGGGGGCTGGGGGGACGAGAGAGAGAGAGAGAGAGAGAGAGAGAGAGAGATTGAGAGAGAGAGAGAGTGCATAGTTGTCTGTGCATGTGTGCGTAGCACCACGGCCAGACGTATGCAGACAACATTTACAACATTTAAAAACTTAGCACATTTGTCACATTGTGTTTCCCTTTCATGAACACATGACCAGAATGTTCATTTTCCCAGATTTTGTATATTCGGGCCTAATGTGGCAGATATGTGTAGGTATATGCTCTGAAAAATCTAATCTTAAAATTATTACATCTTGTTTCTAACAATTGCAGTGTTGTCAATATATCCAGTATATTTCAATACATACACCTCTAATAATTGTGTATATATTTCAGAGTGTAATAATATGACAGTGGCCCTGTCTCATTCTTTGTATAAATTTGCATTTCATTCATTTATTCATTCATTTGTTCGTTCATTCATTTTCAAGGGGTATTTACGCAGGTGCATTGCATGTATTACTAAATAAAACCATGACTGGAAGGGGGAAAAAATTGGTCAGTATGACAATGTATTTTCAGATGAACAAGCTCATATACTCGTATCTTGCTTGAAGTAGGTTATGTACAGTATCTAGGCTATGATATTCATATCACATGCTTAAGAAGCAACTACAGCAGCTACTACTGATATTGCATAACCTAAAGTTGCATACCATAGCACAATGACAACTTAAGATCTTGTTTTAAATCACAAACTTAATAATTTGATCCAAATTCTACTGTTTGATTTTACTTTGGTTTGGTATTGATTGTAGTTTATTGGTTCTCTAATATTTCAAACGTTGGTGTAAACAGTCTACTAGGGTGATAATAGACAATTTAGGTTTTGATACAATGCCGATTACTTTTTTTTTTTTGCATCAAAGATACCAATACAGAAAGCAATACTTTGTTAGGATTTTTTCAACCCTAATAAAACACATGCCAATAAATAACTATTTACGGTAACAATTTTAACGATTTTTGTGTTTTGCTCAAAATGGCACTTTCCTTTGGTGACCAACATTATTCATCAAAACAAATGCCTTGACAGAAACGCAAATAAATAATACTTATTTTATAAATAATTGAGATAATTTTGGATTAAACGTTTTAAAAATATGCTTTTACTTTTACAATGCAAGGTGGTGTTCAAGAACAGCAGCATATTCACATGCGTCAGGCAGGTTGTATGAAATACTAGTAAGTTCTCCTAACAATTGTGGAAGTAAAACACTCACTTTTTTGATGATCTCAATTAGATTACCCTGACTTCCTAACTCAACTGTGAGAGTGTGAGTGTTCCAGAATAAAACCCGGAGCAGTCCAGGACTCCAGACTACTAGAGTACTAAAGAGTCAAATTTCTCTTGAATTTATACTTGCTCTGAATTGCTACTTAAAGAGGTTGATTCAGATTTAGGCAAGATGCACAATATTCAAATGTCATTGTAAATGGACCGCATGATTTTGTCGAAAGAGCATCAAAGACAGCACCTTTCCATCTGCACTAGATTGTAGCGGTTTTATTTATAGACTCTCTCTGTTGCTGTCGATCACTCAGCCTTTCGATTTATTCCTGACGACCCATATGGCGCCCATCATTGTGTCCCATTCGAGAAATTGGGTTCGCTGTCAAACCACATTTTGTTTATTGTCACTGTGCGCCTAAAACATTCTCCAGATAACAGTACTGGATGAATTTACATGATCCTGCAATTGAGAGAAGGCTCTCAGAGGGAATATGAACGTGTTGTGTTGTCGCTATAAATGTAAAAGAGGCACAAGTGACCTTCAGGGTACAGACACACTCACTGAGATGCGATTGGAAGGATGTGGGAGTCTCAAATCAGATGTTGAGAAGGTGCTACTGTCCTGATTCACCACTATCATTGAGGTGCCCTTTAGCAAGGCGATTTTTATTATTTCATGATTATATTGATATATATTGTCCTCAGGTTTCACATGCTAATAGTATCTTGAACTCCAACTGACTTCAACTGAATAGGCAATGAAATGCAAATGTCTGAGAAAGTAAGCCTTGATAATTGTATTACCCTGAATGCAACACAATCCTGCAATGTGCAGGGGTCAAACTTGAGGCCCGGGGGCCACTTGTGGCCTGCAGCATGATGTTTTGTGGCCCCCTGCTTGACATCAAAGTTTAATGTTAGTACGGCCCCCAACTTCCTTGCCATGATGTTGTCCTGGGGGTTTTGTATTTGTTTTTATCATTTATAGGATACCCTAGTTCAGGGTCATGACAGATTTCCATAAAACATGATTCCGAAATGACACCAAGCAGTAGGAAAACCTACAGTAGGAAAACCTACAGACCTAACTGATCCCCAGCAACTTTGTTTTTCTTAAAAACGACTAGTGTTGTGTTTGGCGACTCTCTGCTGTCACTCTGTGGTTTCTTTTCCCAACAAACAGCGACAGAAAAGGCCTGAAAAGGCAACAAAAGGTAGAATTTACAAATAAATACATTTATGATATAGGCTAGGAAAGAATGAGCTCCCCCTACTTGAATGACCACCAGCCGCCACTGCAGATGTCATTACTCAACTAGACATGTTGTGGAGTATGCAAGGTACCAGGACGATGAGAGAGAGGAACGGGATATGAATATGGAGGAGCACCAGATTTTTATGAATGGGGGGGTGATGCTTCAGGGTATCCAACGACTATGCAAAATAATTGGTTTCATAAACACTTAATTTCAATCACAGTCTCTAAATGTTGAAATATATTTAAGTCCTTCTAATCACACAGGAGATTGTTGGACATAATGTGCTCTCTATTAATTATTAAACTATTATTAAATGTCATTGTTTAACATGAATGAAATTTATACACACTCACTAAGTGTTAAGTATTCTTCAAACTGTTTTGCATGGTAATCTTTGCTTTTAATTTGGAAGGCCGTTTCCCGTTTCACTTTGTCATTCAGCTCATTCATTTATTTTTAGCTTGTTCAAAACAACGTTAACTTATTGATATCCGTCCAAAACAATGCATCTGAACATAAAAGTTATTTTAAACAGTCACTCACATCTCACGGGTATACCAACGTGACATTGCTAAAATCGTGAAATCTTGATGGGAGTCAGGAGATTCTTCTTCCCTAGACTCCTAGAGAGGTGGATTGCAATATTTTGTTGTAAATAGCGCCCGCTACTGTGCAGGAGGGGCATTAGAAGGCCTCTAAAAAAAGTGCTGGCAAGCTGCATTGGCAAGATGCGGCACCGCTGTCGTGATCAATCATTTGGCACCTAGGGGGTCTAATCGCATTTGAAGGGGGACCAGTGGAACCCTAGCCTCCTCTCTGGCTCCGCCAGTGCCGAGCACGGCAACATAAATTGAACATGGATTGTTGGATTTTTACCGTTCTAAATAAAAGAGCCTCTAATACAGAAGGTGACATTCGACCTGCGTCCTTAATCAGGACACTGAATAATTTGTGTGATAATTGGTCCCTGTATCTGCGATTGTGTGGTTTGATCCTGTCCTGATCTGGAGTCTGTTCCAGTGATTTAGTGATCATGTATTGTGACAGGGGAACATTCCAGTTTCTGTGTTGACTGCTAATTGGGCTCCAGTGTAACGACTGTGTCATATTAATGACCCAGATCCAGCTCTTGGTAATATTCATGAGGTGCACTGCATTGCCTCTTCTCTGTGGACCCGCACAATACAGAGGTTTATAAGTGTGTGTACTATATGGTGTTGAACAGTCATTTCTACGTTGAAGTGTTAAATGTGTGGGTGGAACAAAGGATAATCACTGCATGCAGGTCTCTTATTTAGTTCATCAGAGTGTTTCTGATTTGTGTACCGGGTACATTATTTGCTGTCATTACTCCCATGATGTCGGTGTACCGTTCTGTTACTATATATATGTATATATATATTTTTTATTATTATTATTATTTTTTTAAAGGTGAAGTTGTGGTATTTACATCAGCAGACAACAGTAGTATGGTAATTGTCTCTTTTTTGCCACATTACATTGAGAAAGAGACATTAAATGAAATCTTCAAATCAAACACCCTATGTCATGATTAACAGCTGTTGTGTGCATGTGAGTGTGTGTGTGTCTCTGTGTGTACTTGTACATAGTACATTGTGAGGACCAAAATACGTCTTTAACCGACAGATTGAGGACATTTTGATCGGTCCTCACAACTCAAAACCTCTTTTTGAGTGTCAAGACTTGGTTTTAGAGTTCAGGTTTGAATTGGATTATGGTTGAGGTTAGGGTAAGGAATGGGGCTAGGCGATCATTTTTGATGGTTGGGTTAGGGGAAGGGGCTAGGAAATGCATAGTGTCAATGAAATGTCCCCACGATGATACAAAGACATGTGTGTGTGTGCATGTGTGTCAGTGCAACTTAATTGTTGATGGTTGGGGTTAGGTGAAGGGGCTAGGTAATGCATTATGTCTATGGATGCCCTCACAATTATATAAGTACAAGTGTGTGTGTGTGAGTGGGTGTGCGCGTGTGTGTGTGTATACTTTTGTCTTTGCTACATTGTGGGTCCAGGTTTAGCTACCATTGTGGGGACACACTTGAAATTGTTCAGACCTCTTTTTGAGTGTCAAGACTTGGTTTTAGAGTTTAGGTTTGAATTGGGTTATGGTTGAGGTTAGGGTAAGGAATGGGGTTAGTCAATCATTTTTGATGGTTGGGTTAGGGGAAGGGGCTAGGAAATGCATCATGTCAATGAGATGTCCCCACGATGATACAAAGACAAGTGTGTGTGTGCGTGTGTGAGTGTCAGTGCAACTTAATAGGGTCTTCAATATCTAATAAAACAGGTGGTATTCGTTAGCAACCTCACAAGGGATTCCAGCATTTTACCAAGTTCTTAGCACGCTACAGACATCCTACTTCTCCTCTCTGAGGCTATATTCTGTTTTTGCTATTTTTTAATGGTTGGATCGCAGTGTGTTTTGTCATTGAAGGAGGTCAAATAAATGCAAAGTGTCCTTTGTGCCGAGAAAAAGCCAAAACCACAGTTTCATATGGAGACAAATTGGCAATACATAGTGAAATTTATACCCTTCCTTTATTTACGATGGGACTTTGCACATTAATTAGGATAAGTACATTCCAGCAGGTAAATGTGCCAGATTTTGCTGAGGAGCCTAATTTTCACTAGAAGGTTTAAGGGAGGGTGGGGGTTATACTCAGCACGAGCTTTGATCAAGATTGAGATGTTCAACTTCATCTTTAATTTGAAATCATACTTTTTGTTCCTTAGTTTCTCATAATTGTATTGAATGATTCAAAAGGTCAAACTGGCTGATGACTACAAGACCTCAATTGCTACCCATTCTGATTATGGGAAATACATTATTAACTGACTTCTTGACACCTCCATAACACATCTTCAAAACAATCAACCAAAAGATGACTATTTTTAAAATACTTTTTAATACCTCTTTTCCCTATTTGGTATAGTGCTTGTTGTTATGTATACATTTGAACCTTGCTGGTTAATGGAGTTTTCTCGTACGAAGCAAAATGATGCATAAGAAATTAGAAGTGTTTCCCAAAGACAAATTAGATTTTAATGAAGAATGAAAGCGGTTCTGGGGACTCTTTGGCGTAATGTCAAGATTCAGCATGGTACATTTTTTGCAGATAGGGCATATTCATTATAGTCATTTAAGAATGACAACTATCAATCTGTATAATGAACTGCAAAAGTCATACATTGCACTGCAAGTACAGGAAATATGCCCATGAATGTTAAATATGCACATAGAATTGGATGGATTGTGGGTGAAAAAGAGATGAAGCAGTTTTTGTTTCCTTCCTCCCCAAAGTTTCTGTGATCCCCGTCCGCAGATTTAACAAGACAATGAGAGACAAGACAAGACAATTTTGCCACACTGAGGAGAATAGATTCAGTAACCAATTGGAGATTTTGTATGCTTTGTGTGGGAAGGAGGGAACAATTTGTCTAAGGAATGCTGTGCCATTTTTGGTCTCATTTATTGGAACATCAAACAGATCAGATACTTTGCAATTGCAACCTCTGCAAAGTGCACTATTATTCAATATAATTGGAGCACTGCTGAAATTTGATCATATAGTGTTCTTTGTTTCCCTTATCATTTGTACAAATATTTAACATTAAGACAGTCTAACAATTAAATGTCACTGAATGTTTCTACCTGCATATTTACATTAACTTAAAATGCCATTTTATTGTTCTCTCTGTTCTGTGCTGAGAAAAATAGCATTTTGTTGCTGTTTAGATGTTGGGGACGAGTTTGATTAGTTCTGGTGCTCTTAAATTACCTCAACATGCTGTTAATTGTATAGCACATAGAGACAGTTGGATTACTGTGTTGTGCGTTTTGACTGCATTTATTTTATTGTGATTAATTGTGGACAATAGTACAGCATATTTCTAGCGATATTTGCAATTTGTAAGAAATATGATTTTACTTGTACTACAAGTACAATTATAGTGAAGATAAAGTCTAGACACCTGTGCTTAAATGGCAGATTGTTATGATATACAAAAATGAGACCATCAAAACTTTTCTTTTCACTGTTAACCTAAAACCTATACAACTCAATTGAAAAATAATAATAAGAGAGGACGTATAGACAACAACATAGTTGCACAAGTGCATGGGCTGGAATAGCATCGTATACAGCAGCCCAACCAATTGTGAAATCACCAAAATGTCCGGATTAGTCACTCGGTTATGCCCTGTTATGAATTCAAACTCATGTTTTAATGGGGGTCAACACACACCTGCCACCAGTTATGTCGGTTTATCATTTCCAACTCCAGTTTTCTCCTCCTTAAATTATTGTGCGAACATGTACTGTATTTGTATTATACTGTGTTTGCTCAATATGAGATGATGAATAACTCTTAATATTGCATTGTGTGAAATAAATGTTATTCTTGTTAATAACATTACAGGCACTGTGAAATAATTACACTATACCAATGCAGAGCAGTAAAGCAGTTAGAGGCTGAGAAGAGTAAGCGCCGTTGAAAAACGAAAGTGTATTAATTTTAATTTAAGCACTGATGCAGTGCACCCTAATTTGCAGGACAGCATGCTATAATCTGGCAATGATTGCAACTTGCTATCGGCACATTATTTTCAACTTCATTCCACTGTGAAATTTCACTATCACCTTAAAAAATATTTTTCAAGGCCCACAATGTTTGCTGTCTGCTCTAAATGTCCGATGTGTTATTTGTGGTCACTGCAGTTCTTGGTGTCAGACATGTTGGCGAGCACAGGCAGCGTGTTAAAAAGTCTACTTATCAGTTGCCAACTAACCTGCTGCAGTGTGTGACATGACAGTCGTACTTTCTCCAACTGTGTCTTTGGCATTTATTCGGTTTAGAAAGATTAAGAGCTATTCTCTCTCTCTTTCTCTCTCTCTCTCTCTCTCTCTCTCTCTCTCTCTCTCTCTCTCTCTCTCTCTCTCTCTTTCTGTGTGGCTAAACATGGACGTGTCTACCATAAGGCTCAAACGCCTGCGGACATTGCAATAAACAAGTACTGTATTTGGAAAAGAGTTTAGTTTGGCAGCAGTAAAGAGATGTAATATACAAAAGCCACCTCTTCACAAACAGCACAGTTTATGTCTTTAAATAACCTCTAGATGCAGTCAGTGAAAACACAGATGGACAAACACAGAAAGCTTGGGGGAGAGTGTTTAAATACAGGATTACACTTTGACATACCGTGGGGGGACTCCCCCCCCCCCCCTTCGATATGCAATGCAATTTGCCATGTTTTAAGCTCAATGCCCTGGAGGCTTTACAGGATTTAAAAACCTAGGAAATATGATAGACCACATATGCTTCTTAATGTGACAAATCTAATACAAGGTGTGTGACACATATCTTGGCTTGTATACATAAACTGTACACACACTTTCTTATTCAATGCATTTGCTTTATTCTCATGGCTTCTTACTTTGTAGATTCTCACTGAAGGCATCAAAACGTGTATGTATGAACTGATGTGGAATTATGTATTTCCACAAAAAAAAAAATATAAACACGCTTTATATTATACATTCTTCAAAATAGCCATCCAATGCCAAGAATGTGCAAAAAAGTTATCAGCGAAAAGGGTGGCTAATTATTTATGAATTAATTTTATTATTTTTATTATTTTATGAAACTGTGTTAAAGCTGTGTGTATCTTTCAAATGATGATTCGATAAACATCGATTCAATTCATGACACCAAAAATTCAAGAATGGTTGGTATGGTACATTTTAAAATTGAACATTTCTATTCGCTTCGACTGGATGCACTCACATCTTTTAAATTAAAACCAAAAGGTAACTAAGGCCACAATCTATGCTACAGCTCTATTTTCAATCCGAAAATCACCATACATGTTATGTCACCTTAGTGTGTTGCTTCAATAATAATAAATAATAATGCATCCGATTCATATCGCGCTTTTCTTTCTTGAAACTCAAAGACCCTTCACAATGGATACATTATTTATGCACTCAGACATTCACACTGTGGTGGCGGTAAGCTAATTAAGCAGCCACAGCTGCCTTGGGGCAGGCTGACGGAAGCGAGGCTGCCAGTGTGCGCCTACAGCCCCTCCGACCACCACCAAAGATTCACACCTTCCATACACCACTGTGAGTAGCACTGGAAGCTATGTGTGTGAAGTGCCTTGCCCAAGGACACAACAACACATGACTTGGGGAGAGCGGGGATTGAACAGCCAACCTTCTGGTAACTGAGCGACCGTCTCTACACCCTGAGCCTGCTTCAAGGAAAGTGATTGACCCCACCACCATTTAAAGGGTTTTACATTAACATCTTATGGTACCTGTTGTTTAATGTGCATGCCAAAGAGGCTAATTAAGCAAACCATGAACTGACATTAACAGGCCAATTTCCCTGTTGAATGTTTGGTGCCTTAACAACAAGATAATTTGCTGGTTGAGGGTGTAATGTCAGTTAATGCTTAAAGACCACATGTTTTTGTTTAGCTTTAATTTAAAAGGCAACACATTGCATCTACATAATTACGCATGGAAACAAGTAAGATATAACTTCCTTTATGTATGTATGTATAATTATTTGGTGTATTTTAAGGGAGTCACCTACAATATAGCCCTTTGTATCTACAAAAAGAGGTTTGGTGAGATGAAGTTTTGAATTACCTCACACAATCTTTAATTATTTTAAAATCAAACTTTCATATGGATGTGAATGTCGTCATGCTTATGGCGTTTATACAATCCAAAAATATTGCATTGCATTGTAGTATTTTCAGACCATATTTATTATGCATATACATATGCGCATACATTTTGGGTACAATCAGTCACATTTTTATCATACATTAAGTGACATAATAATCTTTTAAGCAACTACTCGTAGAATTGGGTATATGCCACAAACTTCCAACTTCCGTAAGTCACACACCTACGCTGTTTCCGGTTACGGTTGCGACATATAGGCCGTGTCCCAATACTCACACTTTCACCCTTGTGCCTCTCAATTGTGCGTTCCCGTTGATGGATGTGAGTGTGTAAGGTGTCTCAGTTCTCCGAAGGACTCTGAGATGAACTTGGAAAACTGAGACACCCTACACACTTGCACCCATTAACAGCAACGCGCAACTTAGGGGCACAAGGGTGGTTTGCGAGTAATGGGACACGGCCTATTATGTTGCGACAGTAACCGGAAACAGCGTAGGTGTGTGACTTACGGAAGCCGGAAGTCCCGCCTCCTCCGTGGCATATACCCCATAGGCAACCTTATGACTAGCCTGGCAAGCCACACCCACTTTCTTGAAAGTGGGTCCGGAAAAGCTGCCATTGACCACGATTTGAAAATCATGCAAGATTTGTTTGAATATTTTATATTATAATTTTGTCATAAATATAGATGTGCACATAATTTGGGAAATAATTGGTCATGGTTTTCGTACATTAAGTGACAATGTTTTTTCTTTAGGCTACGGAGCCCCTAAAGTGACATTTTAAAAAATATATATGTTTCTTGTTAGGATGAGAAACTTTCTCGTCCTAACATACCACTTTGGATCACGTGGTTAACTTCATTCATGAACTTTTACAAACATCTGGCCACCTCTTATAGATACAAATGCAGGTGTAGGCCTATACTGTAGTTACTAAATGCGAGGAGAATGGATTACACTTAAAAAAAAAACAGGTCATGTGCCATGTTGCGCTAAGGAAACGGCTCCATCGCCGAAACTATTTTGCGAAAGGACCCAATTACATTAGGCATTTTGACTTTAGATAGATAGATAGATAGATAGATAGATAGATAGATAGATAGATAGATAGATAGATAGATAGATAGATAGATACTCTATTAATCCCTGCAAGGGGAAATTCAGTTGTCCATCGGTAGCATCAGGAAATAAATAGGAGAGACAATAAAATGCTCCACATTGGTATATTTTATGAGACTCTCCAGTCCTGTTTGTCAATTTTAATTTTGTTTGAACGAAGCAACAACGTGTATCAACGTGGTTATTCCTTTGCATGCTGTCATCCAACTGAGTACTCGGTTGAAGCGTTCTGAACCTAGTTCTCGCTCTGACACTGCAGTTGTGAGCGTTTTTACTTCTGGATGGATTTAGCATTTTCAGGTGCAACAAGTGCAAATAGTCTTCCTTGAAGTCATTGAGCTTGTCTTAATATACTAGAAAGCTTGGGCCAGTGAAACAGTAACTGGTTTTAAGTTCAGTGGCTGGGATGGATCTAGTTGCTTGATCTGCTGGATTTGACACTGTTGAGACATAGCGCCATTGATGTGGTTGTGTGGTTAACCCAATGCATGTGACACGATTGGCTACGTACATGTAGAATCTTTTTGGAAGAATTTTGTATGTACCCTAGTACAATACGACTGTCAGTGAAAAACATAACATCGACAAATTTGATATCCAACTCGTCTCTGATTAAGTCGTACATTTCTACTGCGAGTACGGCAGCGCAAAGTTCTAGCCGTGGTACAGTGTGTGCAGGACGTGGTGCGAGTTTCGACTTCCCCATCACGAAACCTACATGGTGCTCAGCCTGACTGTCTAGAAAGCGCAGGTAGGCTACCGCCCCTAAAACTACAGTAGATGCATCAGAGAAAATGCACAGTTCATTCCTTTCCATAGCACTTAAGGAACTTGAGCTATAGCACCTTTTAAGTTGCAAATCCCCGAGGGCTTTCAACAAGTCTTTCCATGAGTCCCACAATACTCCCTTTCCTGGAGGAAGAGGTGCATCCCAATCTCTCTCTTCACATGACAGTTCACTGAGTAGCGCTTTGCCCTGCATGATGATGGGGGTGACAAAATCCAACGGGTCATACAGGCTATTAAAAACTGATAGTAATCCCCTGTGTGTGAATGGTTTTGTCTCAATGGGATACAAGGTAAGTGAAACTATCAGTTTGTAAATTCCAACGACGTCCCAAGCTTCCCTGTACTGGGAGGGGATCTACTCCGAGGTCCAAATCTTTCAATTCCTTTGCACGGTCCTCTGCAGAAAACGCTTCCATGACCAGGCTACAACCTGTGACTTTGTGGAGTCACAGGTTGGATTCTGCTAACATGATTTTTCTTCTTGTTAACAGGTCAATCGCTTGTTCGGGAGTGGCAACAAATATAAGCCCGTCATCAACGTAAAACTGTCCCTCAACAAATTGTCTGGCGTCTGTGCCATGCGCTTGCTCAACTTCTTTTGATGCCCATCGCATACAGTAAATGGCAACAGCAATTTGTCTGAATGGAGAGAGTTGCCAAGTATGACCAATTGTACAGTATGTATTTATCTGTCTCCCTCAAAATGAACAAAATTCTGAAATTTCAACACCTCAGTACCCTATGTAAGAGGAAAAGTAAAACATTATGCTGCTGGGGCACCACATATATAAACAAGCCAGGATTAGAAGCAGAGCTTCTGGAGAAAGCAAAGCACAGCAGTGCTATTGTTATCACACAGGGGGAGATTAGCGTTGATGGCTGTATGTGAGCTACCAGGCTTGGCTGCTGTTCTGTGTCGGATGCTAACCCAGCCCACCCCTGCTGTCACTGGTGCCATGTCACAATTAGCCAGAATAGCTGCGGGCATGAGCGCTCGCCCTGGTGGCAAATGCACTCTATCCTTCTCGAATCCCACAGATATCACCACTCTGGAGATCATTGCCAGCATAATGAATGCTGCCCCCGTTTTCACCTTTCAGATTATATTCTGTGCCAGAATCTGGAGTAATAGCCTGCATTGTTCGTTGCTCTAATTTCTGAGACTAACAAACTCACAGAAGACGTAGTCATTCCAGAGCCAATCATTCACAAGGTAATTTATGACTGTTACTGTGTGTCCTCTTTTTCGTACAATTATGAACACAAGTAATTATTTGTGATTAAAAATAGTGACTGAAATTGCACTTGTAGTCTGCAAGTGACCATAAAAAAATGCAAAATGACCAGCCAAGCAGCGTTACGAAGGGTCCCTGACTGATTACAGATGCATGAATAATTAGCAGAGAGGCAGCTAAATGGCACTGAACATGATTTGATGTGCAGAGATAGACGAGATTCTCCATGGAACACAACCGTGTCCTCTTTGCCCTTCTCTCTCTTGTCCGCTGTCATCCTCTGCAATCTTCTTCTCTTTCTATATTAGGCTCTTCTGGGTTAATCATTCCTAGAGGACACCAGAGCTAAAATGTGACATATATCCTTTCTTGTGTAGACACTTTTATACATCACAGACTACTTAAACAATAGCTACAAAGTCAGTTGTGACACTGATATCAGCATGTTCTCTTTCAGACTCCTCTGCAATCCTTTCACTTGACCTTATTTCCCATTTATTCGTTATTTGCCCCTCCTTTCACTTTGAAATGAATGCGCACAGCTCTCCAATATTCACATTATTATTTAACATTTCTTCACCTTTGCCAACATCCTTGCTCCCCATTTTGCTCTATTGAGTCATGAGCCCTCTGGGAGGCGGGTGCTCTAATTCATTTGTTTGCATACGGGGAAAATGTCCAGCTCTGATGGATGGCTTTGGCTCGTGCGCTCGCTCTGTAGCCCAGGGTTTACAATGGAATTTGCTTAGAGTCTCTCAAAGGACTGCATCCTCAAATAGAGAAGGATAAATAAAACAGCTCCCCACACACAGACTGTACACACTGTAGACTGTCATGTAATTTCCCTTTTATAATCACATATACGCACACACATCAAACACATCTACATGCAAAGAATCACATATCTGCACAGAGGGCCCAAACATGTAGAACCTCACTGCACCAATTTAAGCCACATTAAATATGTTCTGA
Organism: Vanacampus margaritifer; assembly: GCF_051991255.1. Classification (NCBI taxonomy): domain Eukaryota; kingdom Metazoa; phylum Chordata; class Actinopteri; order Syngnathiformes; family Syngnathidae; genus Vanacampus; species Vanacampus margaritifer. Next base: position 9,494,372 of record NC_135437.1, read on the forward strand.
GTGTATGTTGTGTGATGTTAGCTTAATAACCATTAAAGTTTTCACATGTCCTCACAAAATCCTGTAATCGCATAGTCCACTTCATCTCCAAATTAGTCTGAATCGTGAGGCTTTTAATCAGTGAGGATGCAAACAGTGATGTGATGTGACTGCTAACATTAAGCCACTCTCTCTATAGCACTCTTCTCACCAACATTCACATGCACGCACACGCTTATGAGGACTCTAGCAAAAAAAAATAAAAAATGGCTGCCTGCTGAGCATGTTTTTTTTTTTAAGTTGAAGTTCAATAATTTGTCTGCCAGCTTTTGGTCAGAAATGTTTGAGGTTTTCCAAGTTTGTAAGTAGGCCTACTAGTCTCTTTGGAAATGCTTACATGTCTGACATTGTTATTTGTTTGTGTGCGTGCATGCGTTTAACTTGTGCTCTTATATATATATATATATATATATATATATATATATATACTGTATATATATTGCGATTGGCTGCCAACCAGTTCAGGGTGTACCCTGCCTACTGCCCGAAGCCAGCTGGGATAGGCTCCAGTGCCCCCGCGACCCTTGTGAGGACAAGCGGTGAAGAAAATGGATGGATTGATTCTTGATTACGGTGAAAAAAATTTGAACACAACCCAGTTTCATGATTGTGGTCAACTTTTAGAGTCACTCTATTTAGAATAATTTGATCATAAAAACTTTGTTAACCATTTAATAATGACCACACACATATTAGCAATTCCCTTTTCCAACTAGTGTTGTTCCGATACCGGTATCTGGAGAGGCCTCGATACGTCATTGAAACAGTGATATCGGCATCGGCAAGTACTAACAAGTAACATGCCAGTGCCATTATTAGGCATGCCAGGTAGGCAATAAAAAAGTTCTACTGGAATAATTCTGTATTATTATGTTTCCCTTGTTTCACAGAAGTTTTTTAATAGTGGCTGAACGAGCCATGATGGTTTTACATATGGATTAGAATAACAAAAAAAAAAAAAGAGAAATCAAAGAGCGTGTTATCGGAATCGGTACGACACTAATTCAATGGTAAAAAGGTTTGTCTTGTCTTCAAATCTATACAGTCTTTTGTTTTTCTTTTTTAAGACAAATGGTTTCGTTTACCTAGTTTGGGCGCTGACTGCCTCCATCCTCAGAAGCTGTCAAACTGACAGTTGTGAGGTGTCTTCTAATCAGCTCATGTTTCTGGGCGTGGTCTTGACAGTCAACGAAAAATTTAGTCAAGGTAAATGACACCTTTTGTCTTAAAAAAGAAAAACAAAAGACTGAACACTAATTTAAATAATACATTTTAGAGAACAGTAAAACACTCTTTAAATGCCTTCTAATGAGAGGATTAAAAAAACAATCCTATTTGATGCACCTGTCACTCCACATTACTTAACATTTACTGCTACATAAGTACAAAATGAAATCAACCTTGAATGTATTGTGAAACGTAAAATAGCACGCACAAAAACCTACCACCTTTAGATCACGAATGACAAGCATCTGGCGGCTAACCAGCCGATGGCTAGCCTGAGTAGCTAACGTAGCAGGCTACATCATCACTTACTGCTCTTTCTCATTAAAACACATGTACAGATGGGACGTTAATGCACCACGCTTTGTCACAGAAGATCCACATCAAAGTGCTTTGTGCACAAAAAGTTGGTTGATACACAGTGAGGCAAATACAGAAAGTAGTTACCAAAATCAAATCAGGGTTTAACAGAACCAATTCATCTGCTAAGTCATCCAGATAGCTGACAGTGAACATTCGTTCCTACTAGCAAAACACTGAAAAACTGAGGGCCATATTTTTGTGCCTAGTGTAAATCTAAGGCAAAGCCCAGACTAAGTGTGCACATGATCGTTTTCTCTTAAAATAGCGCAGAAAAAAAAGAGTATTTTCCCCGTTTTGCGCCGTTGTGGGAGGGAACACAGGCAGCTCCCAGCCAATCGAGCATCTCCCTAATTGCATTTAAATTCAGCAGAGAGAGGCGCACTGTGTAAATGAAGGAAGGACTCACTGTAGTCCATGCGGGAGATCGGAGCGCACAATTTACTGGAAAATATCCACTTGCGGTCACTGTAGACTAGCACTTGGAGACTGCCTTCACAATAAACTAGACTTGCCAAAGCACTGGAATTAAGATGCGCCCGTTTTAATGCATTGCGCCTGTCTACGGAAATAGAGCTCTGAGTCCGCTTTGATTCAACCTACTCCACATGTTTTTTGAAGTTGGATTTACAAAAAGTTTGCTTACAGTTTTGTTAAAATGAAAACATCTAGAAAATTCTGCTATAAGGACAAAGTGTAAAGAATACTCTATCCATCAATCAATTTTCCATACACCTTCAAAACTGCTGGGTCAAATATAACCCAATTTTGCTCAAAAATTGGACGGACCCACTACTTGGGTCAATTTGACCCAACTTTCTGGGTTGTTTTGTGTAAAAGAGTTAACAAAACAACCAGCAATCCAGCGATGATTGGCATGTGCAGCTCGTAGCATTGAATGCTTTATCCATTATAGGATAAGTGTTCCAGATCAAACCAAAACAACATCTAGTCTCTTGAGCAAATCTGAACCAAAGGCATATGTACATTTGTTCAGATTTGTGATTTATGCTTGCCAAATTAAGTGCACAGGCCTTTGAGACATTTCTGCATCTGTAACACTGACAAGGCCAAGACATCTGTGACTCTGTGGGGTGAACGGCAGGCATGTGGCAGGGGACATGTATTTTCGTGGTTCATTTCACCCCTGCTCCCTCTGACTCTCTTCCTCTCCCTCTGTGGTCCTGATTTATTCTCACACAGAAATGCAAAGCTTTGTTCCATCGCTTAGTCAGGAAGAACCAGCACTATTTTGAGAGCATTCACGTGCATGTTTTAATTAGAGCTCATTATTATGTAAAGCACCAAGAGGCAGTAAGACACCCATGATTCACCACAACTCAGTTACTTGAAATGAGAGGTGATGTGTACCTAATAACAATCTTATTTAGCATTTTTTAAAATATATTTATATATTTATAACAACCACCATTCCATCCCAATAAATGTGTGCATCAAAGTAAAGCGAAATGCAACCGATATAAGAAATGTGTGAACCTATAAATCAAATAATTCATAAGAGGTTTTAGTGCACTCCTTATTTTTGCCCCAAAGCACAAAATTTCATCCATAAATGCATGATTCAATGAGTTTGGGGTGGAAGTTTGTGGAACTGTTCCTGTTATGCAATCACCAGGTGTCCGGATACCTCTTACCTTTCTTGTATTTCTTCTTTAGTATTTGTTGACCTGCAACTGACATTTGTTGACATTCTGAATCGAAAAGCATTTTAATCTATTTCCATTTTCCTCCGCCTCGCATTTTTTTTAAAATAATTCATATATTTGAGAGTCAAATATCAACTTAAATCTTCAGTATCCTCTTGTGGGTGTAGCATAACTACAAGACGAGTTCAGCAAGTTTATTTGTTGACATACAGCTACACACTGTGGTAGTAGTTACGTCTGTCTGTTCGAATACCTATGAACAGCTATGTAAGGATTGAGCTTGTTCTTCCAGTGTTTGTGTGGGTTTTCTAATTTACTCCCCAAAAACATGTATGATTTTCCTATGCAGTTAGGTGTGTTTTTTTTCTGCAACTGATTAGCTATCTGTCCAGGGCAAGGCTGGGCAAAATTCAGAATTTCAGAATTTAACTCAATTCAATGGATGAACTTGAATTTGAATTGGTGAGTTGTCATCAAGCTACGACAATGCGTTGTCATTGAGCTGCACCACTACGTCATCACTGGAGGAGTAATGGTGTCCACATTGGAACGTACGGAGTGCATTTTGAAATCTTTCCACTCTGGATTACAAAAGTGATCGGTTTCACGTTCCGAAACTACGCCGTCGTGGGGACGAACTGCCCAAACGGCAAGAAACTTGTGCGGATACATTGAAACAGGATTTCGTGGATGGGCCTTAGTCCCTTGTGTTCTGTTAGTCGGCCTCGGTCCATTGTGCGTGTCAGTGTCATGTTTTGTTGCTGCCCCATGTCCTGCTATCACCTCGTCAAGCTGTTTACTTAGTGCATCGTTTTTTGATTATGCAATTTGTTGTTTTCATATTTACCTACCAGTTCCTTGTTCACCTTACTTTTTTTTTTTTTTTTTTGTTAATTCAAGAAAAAAAAACTTTTTGGGAACTTCTGCCTCCTCGCTCTGCTTTCCTGCATTTGGATCCTGAACCATGCCTAACCCTGACACATTTTTCTTCTGATTGGAAGCACATATGCAGAAACTAACATTAAGCATTTCTTTAATGTAGGAAAGCTTACAATGTAGCATATCTTGATTCCAAAGTGATGAAATGCAACATTGTTTTTGTAATTAAGTGTGGGGTGGCCATCGCAATTGAAGCTGGCTGATACATTTTTGGTCCAATCCCCGTAGTGGACATTCTCAATTCAATTTTGAATTTTGCCCAGCCTTGGCCCAGGGTGCACCCCCTCTCATTTCTCATCTTAAGTCAGCTATGTAGGCTCCAGTTATCCATGACCCTCATGAGGACAAGCGGTATATTCAGCCAGCAGAACTGTTGTGTGATGTAAGCAACTAAACTGAGAAACTAAAAGCTTTTTTTTTTCTTACTTGTAATTAAAAATTGATGTATTAATTTTTAGTTCTAGTACATTTACTTTCTCAAAAGATGCCTGCAGGCATTGGCATGTTTTTTGTCTGTGCTCTGAATTAAAACATACTGCGGCAGGAAATGTGAGTGTGGAAAAATAAGTGAATTTAAGTCAAAATTGTTTCTTGGCATTCTATCCACAGTAGCTGCATATTTTGCAGTAGCAGTCAAAAAGTAATCTGTCGGTTTTGAAAAGAATGAAAAAAACAGTAGCATTTTATTCATGGAAAATTTTGCCATGCCAACAGGCCTGGCAGTGCTCCCTGAAAAAGAAATAGAGGGCAATCACAGCTGCTGTCTCACATTTCACATTCCGCTTGGTGTATCGCTCAAAGACACACGACTATAAAATCCACATTGGCTACAGTGCACTCTTAGATGTCCTGTTTAATTTGTTTCCTATTTTTTATCCAGGACATCTCTCAGCTATGTTCAGCTACTTAAACATTATGGACATGCAAACCTATTGGACAGTTTAATAGGTGGATGTCATAGGTTTGAAGAAGGCCACTGTTTAATAACAGTTCAATTTGCACCTCTGGGAACTTCATTATCCAGTTCCGCAACCCACAGTCCCTACAAATGGTCCAAAATGCATGCAACTATCAACCCTCATTACAACACAAACATTTGTGACATAACTTGTTGTTGAGACTGAAGCAGGAGTGCAATTTTCCATTACTTTAAATCTGATTATTGCTCAACAGTAGCTAGGCACAATATACATTCTGCGCTACTTTTTTGCCATTCCAATGGAAGTTTTGTAGGATGTGTTGTCATCAAGCCAGCATGTGAAATTTGTAAGTACTGCAAGCTGGTGTCTATTGGTTCTATTTTGATGAATTTGTCATTAAAGTTCATTGCTTTTCTATTACACTTTTTTTTAATCGTGTAATTTAATTTGGCATAGAGGGACAAAAATAAAGTGCACTTTGCAGTCTAATTGATACGGGACTCAATGCAGTTCTGCCTCCTCAGCAGCTCTACTCCTTAGCCGATGGTGGGAAATGCCATGCAGAGGGAGATATATGTCAAGGTGAGGGAGAAAGAGAAAGGAAGGCAAAACGGGCAAAAGCCCTAAAACCAAGAAGTCGTTTTTCGTCTGAGGGGGAGGGAAAATGTGATTTCTTTGACTTAACGTTGTTCGTTGGTGGCTTTCAGAGACCGCAAATGTAGAATTGATTTTTCTTGTGACTGTTGTGTGGGAGATAAGCAGACTGCACTTTTTTCTATTTAAATAACAGACAATCATATACAATAATGAAAAGTGCCTCCATATAAACGCAACTCAACTAATGCGACTAATAATGTCTCTGTTTTACTCACACACACTCCAAAGAAATGTAAACCATTTGCTGCTTCATCATTACTCATTGTAGCACCTTATAATGTAATAATTTCCTGGCAATGTAATAACACCTGAAAATGTAATACAATTTGCACTTAACTCGATCAAAAATGTAATACAACCCAATAATGTAATAATTTCACCAGTAATGTAGTAAAAAAAAAAAAACCTGACTGGCATTGTAACAACATTTTTACTGATAAACTATTACCATTTACATTATTATATCATCTATATTATATTGCATCTCAAAAGCCTTTGTGGCAGAGCAGTTCTAATGAAGTGGGTAGATCAACTCTGTCAAATAACTCCAACAATGACCTCTATTTAAAGACACAGTGTGTATTATTTATTGACAACGGTGAACTAATAAAATGCAATTATTTTTAAACATGGGCACTATGGTGCCTCACGAGAGACCAAACGTCACAAGCCTACGAGCAATTACACTAATTATTATTTGACACGAGTGAGCGAGCAAATGAGCGATGGCGAGCGAGCAGGAGTTAGCCAGAGTGGCTAGCAAGAGTGGCTAGCGGGAGAAGGTAGTAAAAGCTTGTAAGAGCAAAGCAGAAAGAGACAAGCGGCCGGAGCCTGAATCAAGGGACTCAGTAACAACCACCTGCAGGCCCCAGCTGTGGAAGATAAGCTGTGTTTGACCCATTGGGTCAGACACTAGCTGCAAGCACCACCAGGGCTAACTACATTTGTAAAGTTCTCCTTCGGGCATCCATAGCAGAAAGATAGCGGCAAAACATGTTAGCCTTCTGTAAGGCGACGTGATAGATCTTTTTTTTTTTGTGCATATTATTGAAATCAATGGTGGGTTTTTAAAATAAATTAATTATTAGTTCACCACTAGATGGTGCTAAATTGTACACACTATCTCTTTAAATCAGATAGTGTTCCTCATGGTGACCGATTTTTTGGGCAGATCTCTAACAATGTTAGTTTGACCAAGGTCAGTCTTGTCAAAACCTGAGTTCCAGGCTGGGGATGTGGACTCTTGCTAAATGCTAACATGTACATTGTGAAGGAAGACATGTCATGACATGCTTCCCACGACACCTGCAAAATAAAAGTCACTAGACATTGCATCTGTCAAAACACCTTTATTGTGACGAGGCGCAACAACAGCAGTGCATCCAACAATGTACAATTGACCTTTTCATGAAAGAACTCAGAGCAGGCTTTCTGGAAAAGCGCAGGACTGCGCAAACTGTAAGCTTATTTTGACCCTTGAAACTAAAAAATCGATTGTAACGTAACACATTTCACAATAACGATAACGTTTCAAATATGGGGAAAATAATAAGATTACTACGTTTATAAAAAAATTACTTTACCTATCGCCGTTGGTTCAAACGTCGTCGTTCCCAACACTGGTTATGGCATGGAAATATATGGGAGAAAACAACATGCAATGGTAAACTCTTGGGTATTGCTCTGGACCAAGGAAGTCCCACAGAAGAACGTTGTTGCTCAATAGTTCTTCACGGCAGCAACACTGTCGTCTTAATTGTGTTCTTGCTGAGAACCTGAAACGACACGAGGCTCGGATCGCTCTCAATCTGCTCAACATGGAGAAGGCTTTCTGCCCTGGAATTGTAAGAAGCCACGTTTCATACTTTCTGCAGCAATCTTTATTTTTAGTATCTTGGCTTTTTACGGCTCTGGGGAACCTCCCATATGACCTGATTGTAAGGATGCATTTGACACCCGTGTTCATTAAGAGAAATTGGGAGCAGAAAGGCACGTTTTCATGAGCTCCCATGACGACACAAGTATGCCTCCACAAGCTACCGAGATGTAGCTTTCCAAAGCTTATGTAGCATCATTCTCGGCCGCCCAATAATTCACTCCGGTCCTGGTGGAGTAAAGGTGTCAGACAAGACATTACACAGTTGGTTCATCCCCAACACAGGACATGGAATGATGAAAGGAAAACACCAGAGAGGGAGGGGGGAGGACAAGTGACTTTTTTTTTTTTTTTAAATAACTCTAGAGTATGGTGGGAATTACATTAATGAGGAGAAATGGGATAGAAAGATGTACTTCCCACATAGAGGAAGGCAATGGCAGTCCTTGGAGAAGCCCAAAGAACCACTCGCCTTGACTGTGTGGAGAGAACCAGGGAGGGCTCTGCCGACCACGAATGTGCGAAGCGGAAGGAGATTGACTGAAACGAAGGCAAAGATGGCATCGGGAATGAGCTGCTCTGACTTTCTTCTCCTCTTCCCACAGAGACAGTGGCAGTTCTCTGGTGAGGATCAGAAAGGTGTGAGATGGAAAGTGGGGGGAGACAGTAGCCCCAGGAGAATAGATCTCCAGTCATGAATTCCACTGGGACTCCCTCTATCAGTGCTCACTTTCCATCAAATGTTAAAAAATAAATAACCTCTTCAGTCAGCCTCCTTTGAGAAGTCAGCTTTTCCCAGGGGCAGGGTTCACTTTCCATGTAGTTATCGCTCTGCCGTTCCTCTCAACTGCGCCTTTTTCACACCCTCTGACATATTCTGTGTTAATAAAATCTTTGGATATACATTTCAGTATTTCACCCATATTTGAGCTCAGGCTGTATTCACACTTGTAGTGGTTTGGTCCAAACCAAAGTAAAAAAAAATGCAAACAGTATTCACATATATTGCAGCTTGTCCTTTGAGATGGAACTTCTCATCGAGCCAAGCACGATATGTAGCATAAATTATTATGAACTAAGAGTTGGCCAATAAAAGAACAAATACCGCACTAACTTAATTGCATCAGGTTTGTTACATCTTTCACGATGAAACTCATCTGAAACGTATCTGCTGGGCTACATACAGTCATTACACTGACCTGTGATCCTAATGATGACAAGACGGATGGATTCCCCACTTCCTACATAAAATACAGATAATCCAGCAAATCCTTTGATTGTCATATTTTATCATCTGTGAAATATTATCCTGGCCATTTATCCTGCAGGGTACGATGTTTCTCCTTGATCTGCTCAGAAAGGGCCAGGACTTATCTTATAGAATCTGCTAAAACGGTTCAATATTTACAATCGCAAATCCTCGTGTGTTTAGCCAAGTCATGGGACCTGTGAGATTAGAAAAAGATCTGTAGCTTGTACTGTTGTATAACGTGTCATTCACCATGAAAAATGACAATGAGACAAGTTTGCTACAACAAACCAGGTGAGCTAACAGAATAGCATATTTCTTCTTCTATTCTTTCCTCTTCTTGGCAGTCTGGGTATCATGTGAGCAGATTCCTGGTTTGGAGGAGGAGCCTCATGACTGTCGGTGGAGATATAATTTTGTATGTGCTGTGCAGTGTGATGGGAAAATGAAGCTTCATGAAGCACTTGCAATCTATTTTTTACACCTCTAGATAATGCACTTTGTTTGATCATACAAGCTAGTGTAATGGAAATTGATTACATTTCCGCTGCATCTTTAGACCAAGAGCGGCATCTAGAGGAGTCAAAAAATATAACAAAAAAAGTGTCCATTACAACAGTGTTCACTATAAGGGCACTAAGAACACACATGCCCACTTCTTTTTCATTATGTGTTGGTCGGTCACATTTCGGATGTCACAAAAGGATTCCAAATTATTATATATATATTTTTTGGGGGGGAGTCCTTGTTTTGTGGTCTACTTATTTGAATGATAGCTATTCTACTTGATCAAATGAACTGCACTCTTAGAGCAATTACATTCTTTGCTCTAGGTAGTTTATCTGTGTTTACTAAATGCAGCCATACAGTACTTGAGCTCTCAGAAACAAGGAGTCACAATTATTGCTACCAATCTACCACAATTATTTATTAGCATTATTTATTAGCATCACTGTTGTCCTTTTCAAAGCGCTACCATGAATCAATTTTTTTCAAGTTTAAAGGTGGCAAAAGAAAAGTGCAATTAGTGATTTTTGTTTCTTCTTCTTTCCATTTATTTTCTGCAGTCAATGTGGTTAAGCTGGAGCCTGACTTCGGGCTGGTTACTCATAGAGCACATACTGTGCAGACCAACAAACAGGTATACTCACATCTTCAGGCAATTCAGAATCTCCAATTAAACTAACATCTATGTTTGTAGACTGGGTGCCACCCACCACCATGCTGCAGCTTTTAGCTGCATTTCAGTCCCACATTCATTTTAGAGGCATTTTGAATAAGTGACAGTATGCTATCTATAGTTATCTTAACACACACATAGGCAAAAAAAACAAATATATATATATATATATGTATAAATATGTGATGATCTTTTTTTATCCTTACTCCTCCTCACATCATACATCTATGTTAACTCTCCTTTAATGTATCACTCTACCTGCACCCTGAGCTTGCTTTGTGAGAGACCCCTGGCCAATTATCTATGACGAGGGAGCCTTTCTATGTAATCCCAGGCTTTCGTGCTAAAAGCTGAGCAGAGGAAAGAACATCTTAATCATGTACGCCTGGTTTTGGTTGTCTTTTGTAAATCAAATCAGTAATACACCACCTTTACAGATGAAATACATTCAGAAAATGCATCTGCTTTATCAAAATCACACACACACTGACACACGCACACACACACAGACACACACACTCACATCTCAACGTCTTACTGACTCGGTCGGCTCATGGACTGAATGCATGAACATATTATCACATATAGAGACACGTTTGCGGTCTTTCTTTAGAGTGCTAATGTCCTGCATTAATCCAACTATCATAATAGCACCTTTTTTGGAACTATGTCAGCATTTACTGTCTTAATGTGTCTATCAACATAATCTCATGAAATCTGTCATGAATGGTAGGATTAATGTTGATGCTGCAAAATAACCATGCATAGTATCCCTAGCATGTGGAATTGAGTGCCAGTGACAGTTTTTTTTATATCGGCTACATAAATACTTTTTTTTTTGAATAAAATATAAAATATATGATTTTTTTTGCCTGTTATCTTAACTTATTAACTCTCTCAATACATATGATGTATCAATATGTCATAGTCGCTACGTACACATGACGTATAAATACGTCATAAGCTTTTTTTTATGCAAGAGTTTACAGGAGGGTCTGGCGTAGCTTCTGACTAATGGATTAGGCTTGACTGCAATGTTATTTAAAAGAAACGGCCAGCAGGTGACAGCAAGTATAAGACCAGCCAGTATCACGCAAGGATCTTGTTGCAATAGAAGAGAAGCAGAAAGTGTAGATTGGGACTGGGAGTGTTGTCTGTCACTAATAGCGTGTTGTAGAGCAGTGGAGAGGAATCAGAAAATAAGCGATCAGCAGAACAAAACCGTTAACCCTGCAGGACTGCTTTTGGCTGGGGGTGGTACAGGAGGCTAGGTGGGATGGTGCTGGGTGGCGCGGGGATCGTGGGGGGTGCGGGCGCTGTGGGCCGGGGGAGTGCCTGGCGGGTCTGCCGTGCCCCGTTCTGTTGCGTTGGGTTTAGGGCGCGGGCCGTGTTGGGGTGGGGGCGCTCCTGGCTCCTGGATTTGCTCTCCGGCCGGTGGCCCCTGCGGGGCCCGGGGGTTGTGCCTTGGCACTGCCGTGGCCTGGGGGGCCCTGGGGGGTTGTGCTTGCTCTGTCCTGGCCGGGGTCGACAGCTCCCCTCTTTGGTGGAGGTTTTCATGCATGCCAGATCCACCACACCAGCATCTACCGAAATTCAAACACAATCTGCTTCTTCCTCTGGCCGTTGAATCGGTGGAGGCTTGTGTCTGTGGATCTCACTCTGCTTCATCTGTCCTTCCTTCCTTTTCTTAGTCTTTCCTTTGGTCTCTTGAGGTCTCCCTAATTTGTTGGAATTTAGATGTTTCTGGGGTTGGTGAAAGATTCTGGTTGGTAACCCGGTGGGTAGTAGGAGATGTCTAGGCGGTGCTGGATTTCAGTTTCCTTTCTTTTCTTTGATCCTTCCTCGGGTCTCCTGACTACCTCACGACTTTAGCTGGATTCTGAAGTATTCGGTTTAGGTGAACGGTATGGGATTTTTAATAGGTTTTAGGTAAATTAATGAGTACACACTCACACGCACACACATATGCATACACACACACACCCGCACATGCACATACTCATGCTCATACAAAAAAAAGAAAAAGAGAGAGAGAAAAAAAAGGAGAGAGCAATGATGATGACATGTCGAATCGGTGAGATTACCGAATGAACAATACTGAGCTTTCTCTCAAAAAAGCTAAAAAGCTCTTTTTCTACGTTTTTTTTTCCTAAGTAATGGGAATTTCGACAAAACTTAACGCTGATAACTAAAGAACGGGAAAAGATAGACATACACTTCTTTATTCTGATGAAAGAAGAGAGTCTAATCTTTCTTTTGGTATGTTCCATGTTTATATAGCAATAGAACACAATATTCTGTGGGCCTTGCAAGATCAGTCAAAATCCAGTAAAACTGCTAGTATTGAAGTGGGTCGCTCCAATGAAAATGGCTGGTATTCATTGAGTTAATATTGTTATGGCAAAACACATCACTTACAATGTACATTGTTCATAAATATAACGATTAAAATTGGAGACATCATTCAGTCACACAAACTGGTAGAAATTTATCTTTAAGCTTGATAGCTTACTGTCCACATGTGTTTTCATTGAGTGCTTTTCAAGCTAGATAATATCTTGTTGACAGTACAGAGTGTACAGCAAACCTTAATATTGTTGTCTTAAGCTGACGCAAACTAAAAAATCATAGGCCTTACTGTATTTCCAGCTTGAAAATGCAAATCTCTCTCCTTCCTTCATTGTCGTTTAATTGTCAACATAATGAAAACGTGAAATGTCTCACCTATTCATATACATTTGTTAATTAATACGGTGAAAAATGACTCCCCCTTTTGCTAGATCATAAAGGAATCTATGCCACATTGCACTGATGCCTGTTGATGAAATCAATTAGATCACCATGTGGCAACCGTCAGGAAAGTCTGGCTAACTTTTCAGGGAAAAGGACACTTTTTTTCCAGGGTGAAATGGCAGGTCCTTGAGAACCAGCTCAGGCTTATGTGTGCATGTGAATGCCACCAAGCATCAATATATACATATATATCAATAAATTTATAAACACTTATGGTGCAAATCACTGTGTGGTGTGCAGTCTGTGTATCATGATAAGCCTGGTCACTTTGTGCACAGTGTTGGAAATACCCCATAATGGATTACATATCTTCAGCAGGACAAACACTAGAAAGACTTCATGCCATAGACAAGAGTCACTGCCTCACACACATTAGTTTCAAAATGGAGGCTATTCAGCTTTCCTACTCAATGACAGCCCCAGCATGGCCTTTGCCAAACCATTAGCAGACACATTCCAGTGCTGTCTTATTTTTTCATCTTCACCTTTGCATTGGACCACATTTTAAGATATCAGTTTGTGCTCTGTGTGATCAAATGTAGCATCTGTGCTGGCCACAAAAAATCAGGTATGTATCACACCACACTGCAATGAAAAGGCGCCCTTTTATGAGTCACAGAGCTTTCATGCAGTGCTTTGCATGACCATAAGTGAATGTGCAGTATGCTTTGCTCCTTGAATAACAACAGCGAAAAATTTAACTTTTTGATATTCCACAGGTTCATTAATTACATACTGTAGTTTTTTTTGTTTGGAAATTCAGCCTTTAAATACTTTACACTAATACACTAATTTATAACACACGACATGACACTACACTTATTTATTATATATATATATATATATATATATATATATATATATATATATATATATATATATATATATATTATAAATTATTTATTTATTTATTTATTTATTTATTTCATGAATTGAATATTTGCTTTTTTTTTTGGTCCTGATTATAGGAGCAGGAATTGTTTTCATTGCTTATTGATTCATGTATTTATTTAGACCTTTATTCAACTAGGATTAAACACACACACACACAGATTTACAGTTTATTTTGCAAAGGTGACCTGGCTACGAGGCAAGGTCCACTGCAAAACTAGCATACAGTTGGTGCCCTGAGATACGAGCTCAATTAATTCCACAACCAAGATCATTACTGATATATTTTAATTTATATTCTCTTTTTGTCTCCCCTTGAAGGACTTAATTTCTCATCATCACCTTACATATCCTCTTTTCGCATTATACCTCCCTGCATTTTTTTTTTATTCTGCCCCCCCTCCCAAAAAAAACAAAAAAAAACAACAACATCAGTGTCTCTACTTCCTCTGTGGAACTGGAGCGATTCTGAGTTATCAGTGATTCGTATTACATATTCTTATCGGCTTAGCGCGTTAATCCTCCTGTATCTCAGTGGAAGTATGGCAAGCCTTCAGAGGCATTTTTTCAGAGGCTTTTGCCAGTCTTTACGATGACAGACATTTTGTGAAATAAATTGAATATTGGTAGTTTTCTCTTTCAGATGCTTACTATGCAGTATATGACTTCCATCTAATGTGCCGCTTGATATAACTTGCTTTTTGCAGACGTTTTGCTGATGAAACCCAATTTGCCTCTGAATATTTGCTATCCTGTTCACCAACTAATCATCTTCACTTACGGCCATACTTTCCCATGTGCTTAAGTCAGAAATTTCATGCAGCTATGTTTCGCACTTTTTGGGCTGTACAGATCCTTTAATTGACTTGAGTCTGCCCCTTACGCACCTTCATGAAATGTACGCATTCTGGATGGAGCCATTCTGAAATGTGGGTGTTCCCTGTCAAATCAGGCGAGCGCACATTCTTTCGGAGACTTAAAATATATTTTCTCTTCCCCACTCTGGAGGCTGTAATATTTCTAGCGCCTCTTGAAGGTGAAACATCATATTGCACGTTTTTGATTCAATTAACTGCTTATGTGCTCCGCTGGTGACGACTGGATGACAGCACGGCTGCTGACTCGTGTTGGCGGCTTGGAGTTTGTCTGACAATTTTCTACTCATGCAACAGCTCCAAACATGCATTCAGTCAAGAACATAGTACTCTAATTAAATCACTTCTATTGTATTTGTTAAGTACAGTTTACAATGTACAAATACAGGTTACACACACTCCTTCAAAGCAACCTGTTGGATGAGCTGCGAACAGGTCACTGACGACGATCAGTATAACTTCCGGCTCTACTACAGAAGTTGATTTTACAACTAAATTGTGATATACAGTATTTTCCAAATGGATCTCTGGAATTTGCATGTCCCACAAAAACGCCATGGTTCGAATTCACCTTTTTGGTGGTTGCACACAAATTTCCAGGTTACGCATAGACCTACAATTTCACCCCAAAAGGTTGACAATGAATCTATTAATACTGAAATCCAAATGTTATTATAAATATCCTTATATTTTCTCTATAGTGTGTATTAAAAGCTTGTTTAGAGTTTACTCCCACTGGTTGCGTCCAACCGGCACCACTAATTTTGTAAAAAAGTTATATAGTTTATAAAGTATATAGCTTTAATATAGTATGTTTGTGGTTGCTCTATCATCTTAATTGTATGCATTTTTAGTTTGTAATAGTGCTGTCAAACAATTACAAATTTTAAATTAATTAATCCCACAATATTCTGTAATTAATCACAATTAATCACAATATATACTACTATTTTCTTCTAAGCTTGCAACATATATTTGCTTGAGTAAAATCTTGCATTTCATGTAAAATCATCAAATAGGAAGTATATTTAGATTCTGACTGTTCTAATAGATTTCTTTGCTCCTTGAATACAACTCGTCTCCTGTAAAATACAACGGCTGAACAAAACAAGCAAAACTGACTCAGCTTTATAGGCGTTTCACTTATGTTCTTCTCACAGAAACAATTGTAAAAACTTCTCGCTTATAGGTTTAGTTGTGCCCACGAGCACACTTCAGCAGCATTCGTTTGCGAGGCCCCGTGGAAGTAACTTGAGCAGAGTATTTTGCTCTAAAATGATACGCCAAAGGCATAAAACTAATATGGTATTTGAAATTGCCTCTGCAAAGTGTGCAAATTACCTTAGAATTCTCCAACAAGCATCAGATCAGGCAAGTAAAACAGAAAGTAAAATTACCTGTGGTCCGTGTTCATCCATCTTCAAGCCAATGACTCTTTCCAAGTTTGGCTGCGCATGTGAGCACAGTTTATACGGCCGCCACAGGAAATATATAAAACTAAGTCAATTTTTATTTTATTTTTTTAACGCTTTAAAGAATTTAAATTAATCTCTATAGTTAACATTTAAATTTTGACAGCCCTAATTTGTACATACTTTCAAGAACTCAGGCTGAAAGCTAATGATGGTTATATAAGAGCATCTGCTTGCTTGTGCAATATTCCCCCGATTTACATGATTCGATTTGGCATCAAATTGATTGTGGCAACTTGTACTATCGGTGATTAGTCAATTAGCAAAAATGTTGCAAATGTGTGTGTTTGTGGCAGCTCTAGTTGAGAATTGATATTGCACAGGCTACACAGACTGGATTAGTGGTCAATATTAAGCTATAGACGTGACATGCATAAAACTATCCAGAGAATAAAGAAAAGGAAACTTGAATTAGAAGTGTGTCTGTTTGAACGTGTGTGTATTAGTGTGCATGTGTGGGGTTATAACCGCCACCCTCCCAATTCATTCTCCTGCCAAAATATCACCATCCAAGGTAAAACTGTCTAGAACCGCCACTGCGTCTAGACGGGAGAATCGCCATACCTTGAAAGGGCACACGCCAGGTGCACTTCGCAAAAAAAAAAAATACTTAATACTTAATATACCCTTTAGGATTGGCATTTTTCATGAGAGGGTCTTCATTCGGGGTGTAACAAAAAACGGTTTCAGCAGGAATATTGTTTATTGCTTTAAAAAAATGTGAGTGCATTGAATCAAACCGAATTAAATCATTTCACTTTGAAATATATGGAAATATGTAACAAATAGACTTTTATCGGAGTGATATATCTGAGAAGGAAGTGGCAATACGGACAAGTATATTCAACTGTATGGAAAATGGCAACAAAAAAGTCATTGCATCATACCCACCTGAACTGACTGGTACCATATCAAAGTCAAACCGAATCGAATCCTTCCACTTTCAAATCGAACCGTCCTTTCATCATTCCGCGTCCCACATAGCAAAAACCATATCGAATTGTCTTTTATGTTGAGAGTGCATCGAGTCTTCATGAAAACTGAATTTCTTCAAAGACTAAGAAGTTAAAAAGGTCAATCAATTACCTTATGAGCAACTGACACCTGGACAGCAGACTGAATTCTTAAAAGAGATATACTATGTAATTTTCTCCCCTCAACGTTACAACAGTTCCAAGGTGTCTTAATAAAATGTCTGTGACATGCTTTTATCAAATATTCCAAGGATGAAGAAACATACAGTACATACTGTATAGTGATGGATCCGTCTCATGTAGTGAGCCAGCTCTCATTCCATGGACCAATGAGAGGCCAGCCTGTAATAACGACCAGTAGGCTGGATTTCGCCAGGCGAGTGTGCTGAAATGTTTTCAGAAAGGAAGAAAATAAAATATATGCTTGGTTGTTTCATTTCAAACTTGATTGTAGTTGTTGGCCACGCAAAAGACTTATAGCTATTTGTATACAAGACATTAAAAGGATCATTTTCATAATAGTTCCCTCTATTGAAAAACGTTTTTTTCAACTGTATTTAGTGAAGGCCCCTTTCTGTTCCAACGTAACAGTATTTCACCACGGTATCCTCCAGCCTTGAAGCAGCTTCAATCTGACTATGTTTGTAAATAGTTATGTTTTGTTTTATCTAGAATGACAACAAAAAAATTGGCAAAAGTTGTCACTGGTTAAGCACCAAATTATGGTGTCATATTTGTCTGTAGTCCAGACAAGATTGGGACTGTGATTATTGACGTAGTACAAACACACGTAAACATTTGCACACATACACACACAGACAGCTCTCTCTCCCGGAGATGAATAAAATATGCCATTAAAGTCTGTGTATTAACAAATGTTGTAAACTCCTCAGATGTGTCTTAATTAAAATAGTTGATTTTGCTGCATTCTAATTTAATTTAGTCACACATCACATAATTCATATAATTGAGTAATAAAATTGCTTTCTTTGTTCCGCGTAATTGTTTTCCGTCGTAATTCTTGTTCTGAAGCATATTAATTTGTTTTATCTCGTCGCCATCGTCTTACTTAGGCTCATTTATTATCAAATATGAAAGGAATTCCAGTGTGCATTTGTATCGTGTCAAAGAACAAAATTATTGGATTTCATGCATCTTTTTAAACGCGTTGATGTGATATCTCAATGCTTTTAATATGGAATTCTCAAGTATTTGTTCAGTAATATATTTCATTTGACATTAATCCTTCTTTACCTACTTTAGACTTGGTCTGTCTTGACTTTGTGAGTCAGCTTGGCAGAAACCTTCTCGCAGATACAGATGGATTTACCAGTACATAATGATAAATGGCAGGCACAACTGAGCTGATTACAGCACTTACTACTTCTTCGGGAGCTCACTACACTAAAGCACCACATGAACCACGCTGACCAAAGATCTTAATTGAACGGGTGGCTCTGCAGCCAATTGATTCAGCCCGACATGCGTTCCTGCTCATTTCCAGTAGGTGATGTAGTCTGACCTGCAGGTCAAAATAATCATGGTTGTAGCGCATAAGACTTTGACATCAGGCTTGATTTGTTGTTGGACTACTACTTTTAAAGAGGAGGGCATCCTCTTTTCGAAAAATTAGATATTAAGACAGACGATGGGTTGGGAGAATTTGTTTCAATTTAATTTCCTATTTTATACATAGGTTATAATACTGCCTGGATTTATGGAGTTGGCCATAGTTGCTGTATTTTTGTATCAAATAGCACAATTGAGATGGGCCCCTTACAAACAGAAACTGGCTGAATAGTGAGATTTTGGATTTCAAATATTTAAAAGAGGTTTAAAATGTAACCCAAGCATCACATGGAATGACATCACTTTTCTATAACGTTAGCACAACCGTCAAAGCAGAAGATCTGTTTGATCTGTGATGTGCGGTCAATGCACTCTAAAGTTATGATTATATATATAAATATATATATATCATGAAATTTGTTTCTCTGTTCTGTGATTTTCTTTTTCAATTCAATATTATTAATGATTTTATAGTCAAATTGTTTCTGTTCAAATACTGTACATGAGACGGAGGAGGGGGAAAACCAGAGCATTTTTTTCAGTGTTTCTAGGAAGTGAAATATTGATGTTGTTGATAGTAATCATGATCATTATTACAATGGCAAAGCTATGATCCATCTTGTTTGATACATGGAGAAATGTGCTGTGCAAACTTGTCTACGCTTTGTGAAAATTCTGGCTTAATTTAGACACAGACATATATGGAGGCATTCCCTTATTGTACGAAAGTAAAGTATCTTCTTGGCATAAAAAAAAAGAGAGTGCCTGAAACAATTGTCAAACAAACGTTTGAGTAAACCACTGTGGATATGTTGCGACTTATATTTAGATCTGTAGAATAAATATATGACATGCCATATGGAATGAGTCTGACTTCCATTCAATTGTAAGCCTGAATGCCTTTGTTGCAGCACTTTCCAAAGAGTGAAACTGTGGCTTTTCTGCTCTAACAAGCTGCTTTTAATATGCATATTGTGTTGACGTGTTAGACCAAAATACAAGAAAAAAAAAACATCACCGCATTATTTTACTCTTGACAAAATATCCAGTTAGTTAGTAAATCTATCCCAAATCTAAATTGGAATCATTCATATTCCTGTTTTTGAAAATGTAAACCCAGGATTGACAACCAAAGGTAACAAAGACTTTTAGCTATGATAGAGCTTACTTAATAATAATAATATTGCAGAAGATCAAACACACTTATAGGCAATCACTGTCCCTGAACTACGTGAATGGATGTTGGGCAAGATGTTGAATTTTAGATGTTTGCTTTTGTCTGCTGTTATTTATTGAGAATGCGGTATCTGTCTTGTGCATCTCTTCTGTGTCTGAGTTTGGAGGCTTTCCTAGCAAGTGTGTGTGCATGTGTTTGAAATGCTGGATGTTGTTCGGGCCTTGAATGACCCTCATCCCTAAGGAATGAACTCTTCCAACTTTTAGTAACATAGGCTACTGCTTATCGCAAAGCATTAATTGTATCCCAGCTTTCGATCACATTGCATCATTCATATTTTGCTGTGAAGTACACATACAGTATGTTGAGGTAGCAATAATTTTATCTTCTCCTCTTGCATTTTTCAGGGATTTGGGCTTTAAATGAGAATGACCGGAACCCCTCTGAACTGTAATTGACTTGGCAGGTAAGAACTCACTCTTTTAAAGTGTGATGCAAGCTGTGAGATACACTCCATAATGAAACGGACACACACAGCGTTCCACTGTATAATTGGCATTCAGAAATAGAGAGGCGTAATAAACTCAAGAATGTAGTTTGACGTTGCTTGGATTTACTTAAATCTACAATAATTGATTAAAAATGCACACATACGCCTTCTTCAGTTCATCTGGATTCTCTCTGATAAGTGTTAACCTCCCGAACACACACACTGACACACACACACACACACACACACACGCACACTGCAACACTAGGTGGCAACATACCACCTTTCAGCTTTCATTGCCATAGGAGATTTCCAGTTGACCTATTACATCACGTCAAAACATGGTAGCTGTAGATGGCCAACAGGAATAAAATGAATAACTTTGCAGCTCCCCTCATCACGTGCATCCATTTATGGATGCTCTTTCCTCTTACATAAAATTTGTGTAATTTCTTGTGTCATCAGAGCTTTGGCAGTGTTTTATCAGGTCAATTGGGACAGAAGAATCTGAAGCACTATCAAAACCATTTAACTACATTTACAACCTAAATTATGTTATTCTGTACATTTTAATAATTACAACCAGGCTTTGTGGTCACATTAACTCATGCCTGCTACCTTTTCAATATAATATAATGGTGGCACCACATGTAGCAGGATGAAAAGTCAAAAAATAAATAATGAGTTCACTACAATTTCACTAGCACAGCAAGAGCGTGTTTTTAAAGAAAGGTCTAATCAGTTTTGTAGCTGAGACAGCCTACTTCAGGGACTCTCAATTAGAAATGTAAAAAAGTGCGTTGCGTGGTGGTGAAAACATTTTGGGCTTTTTTTTTAATACTGTTTTGTATGTAGTTTGGGGCTGGGTGTACTGTACAGTAATAATCAGGAGTTATTGGAAGGCACAGTATCACACTGATTCTTTCTTCCTTAGTATCACGCAAAAAACAACAAACTTAAACTAAAGGTAAATCAAGTGTCTTGGGAGTTCAAATGTTGACATGCATCTCAAAAGTAAAATAAAATGTTCCCTTTTAATGATTATACAATATGAAATAGTTTCTTGTGCTTACCGATGATCCAGGTCACTTTGAGTGAGCACTCCATTGCCTTTTGCTTTCCTGCCATTCATGAGGTAATTTATGTCACAGTACACAGTAATTTAGTTGAAATTTTTATTCAAAGCTGACTTTGGGCTAGAACAGAATACAGCCTGAACTGGTTGTCAACTAATCACAGGGCACATATCATACACACTCACATGAAGCCCTTTGGACAATTTAGAGTCTACGATGATTCAAACGTGGCTGTTTTTGAAATGTGGGAGGAAGCCATGCAAGCATGACCTCTCGACTGCAAGGTAAATTGTACATAACATAATTTATTGTCGGAATTGATTAGCCATAGTTAATAATCACAACAGATACCAATCAGATCACTTAAGATGAAATGAAACTATTACTATAACAGCATCCACACAAATGTTGTCAGGAGCTGCCATTGTTGTTTTATTGTCCACAAGCTTGAGGTCCTTTACGTTTTTGCATATGGCACATCTAAACTAAGGTTTTCTATTCTCAGAGAAACTGATTTGTTTTTGTCTTCCGCAATGTTATCAGCTTTAGACATAAACTGCAACTATGACCATATGTACATGCCAGGTACTGAAATTATACAACACTATATTTTTGCTTAGAATTTAATGTAGTACACATAGGAAGAGGTATTCTTGCAAAACAAAACAAAAAGCTACTGTTTTTGTTTTTTATAATCCAACCTTGACTTTTCTAAGACTCTGCTGTGCTAATCTACTGCTCAATTGAGCCTGCATTGCGTGGGAGTAATGACTACTCGATCAAGGACATGTTACATGCATGGGTCCTTGAACATGTCAGCAGTAGAAGAGTTTGAAAATGTTCACATTCACAGATGAAGTAGAAAGTGTCGACATCCGGGTGCACCTTTTCAGGCTATTGATTCACTCTTGTGATGCACAGCCACACCTAGGCTCACACTAAATCACAACTGGTATTTATTTTGTTAACCAGGATCTCATGGATTAGGTCTTGGATTATAAATGCACACAGTAGTGCTCACATCCTATTTCCCTGGCACATCTTAACCCTAAATGCAGCTTTTCCATTTGACACCACTTATTTCATAGTTATCACCCTAGCTGAATTGTGTGGAACCGTGTGGCTTATTGAAGGTGCACAGCTGGTTCCAAATGGCACAGATGTGTAGATTTCATCAACTCCAATGGGCACTACCAGAAAAAAAAAAGTCACTTTGCTACTCACAGAAAGCTATACATTCTGGTGTTTACAGTGCAGCCCAAAAAAAAAAAAAACTATTGTCACCAACAACAAGACTTGGTCACAACCCAAGTTGGTTTGGAAAACTCAACTATTTATGCTCCAAGAGGGAGCCAAGCCCCAACTATGGGTGTATTCAGATCTGCACTTTGGTCCGCTTTAAACGAACCAGAGTTCATTTCCCATGCTGATCCGGACCTTTTGTGCAGGTCTGAATACACACAAACGAATCCTGGTGCGGACCAAACAAGTGGACCGAGACCCATTTTTTGAGGTGATCTCAGTCCGCTTCCAAACGCACTCGGTGCGGTTCGCTTTACAGTCTGAATACAAACCACGGCTGATCCGCTCCAACTGCAGGACATATGCACCTTTTTGGTCTTAACCAGCCACCGTAGCCAAGCATCGCAGGGGAGAAACCTTGCCGGGTAGTAAATATTGTGCTAAATTCATTCATAATCATCCGTATTCTGTTTAGCCTTGCTGCTGTCAGCATGTTGAGGGGGCGGGGCACGCGGAGCACAACTGCTCCTCCGGTTACTGCTTTCAATCGACGACGCGTTCCAATATTAGAAACAGCGTCGCGGAACCTCAGTTGAATGAGCTACTCTTGATGCGCGCAAATATCTTGCATCTAATAACGCCACAAATATGCAGGGCATATGCAACACGTCGGAATTTAATGTTTTCTCTCTTTCCGGGTTTGCTTTTGCCTGCAGCCCTCGTTATTTTTGTCCAATGGGAGCACAGATCGTCACGCGGGTCGATGTGATTACGCAATATTGACCTTTTGCACGTGACGTCACAGCCCTCATGGGAACGCCCCCTCCGGGACGCTGGACGGCAAAAGAGCCACTTGCCTGTATTGGAACTATTGAATCTCGTACAGCGTAAAGTCCTTTATCTAATCAATTAACTTATAAAATGGTCATATCTTGCTCTGCGGTCGGTTGTACAGACAGACAAAAGAGTAAACCAAATGTTGCTTTTTATCGCAAACCTACTAATGGACTAGCAGCCCACAAAGTATTCACGGATTTGCAGCAAACATTTTTTTGCAAGGTTAGTAGATAAAGGTGGTAATTAGTAGATAAATGTTCATACATTTTACTAGTAAACGTACACTCTAACAAAGATTGTAACAGAGGTGTCGAATTGCGTGTTTCAAATCACATTAACGAGCCAGATAGTTAGCGTCCAACTGCACGAACACGCAGCTTAGTTTTAAAATGCACCTACTTCAAAACTATTAAGTGCATTTGACTGTTTAATAATGAGGGATTTCGTCTTTGTGCTTGGAGTTTTTCACTCTGGAGCCGGAGTCATATTCATGAAATTGAGCACGAATAGCTTTTATTTTGTAAAATAACAGTCGCTAAGTCACTAAGTTGCTCAGGGTCACGTCCACTTCCATTCAACAATCATTTTCTTCCACCGTCATAGGGCAGTCACGTGATTACGTGACGTTGGTGCAAATAATCAACAATCCACTTGCAAAAAGCACAGTGTGAATATGAACCGCACCAAACAAAACAAAAATAAAGTTCGCTTTTGGTCCGGACCAAACAAGCGGACTAAAGAACTTTTCACTCAACTCAACTCTATATTTATAGAGCACTTTAAAACAAGTAACCACAGCTGATTTATTTTATTGGAACCCAGAAGCAACAATGACAACAGGTTTAATCTTCAATATCCCAAACAGGACAAGAGGGATAGACTGTTAACGGACGCATAAACATTTACCTTGACAGGGAAATGAGGTGCCATGAAATGCAAAAACAAAGACATCATAAACCCAACAGCAAACAAAATATAACTGCTTTAAAACTGTGTTTTTAATACGGTGGGCATTGACACGGGAGTTGAAGCAAATATTCAGTAGAAAGACCACTGTAAACCATAGTACAGACTCTGATGCTTTAACAGATCTCCGGAGACTGCTTTTACAGATTCAAAAGTATGACCTGACCTCACTTTGCTGATGCATATTTAAATTACTGACAAACATGGAAAAACACTGAAGTAAATGTCAAACGTGCAATATGAGGTCGAACAAGCCAGAAATAAGTGTGTTGTAAATTCTGCTCTCATCATTTATTCAGATGAAACCAACCCTATCCTACATGAAAATAAAGTTGTTCAAATAGGAACTAACTATATAAATGACATGCCAGGGCTTTAACGTAATTGCCACCTATTAATGATCCATTTTTTTTACATTTTAAATTAAATCAAATGTGAAATAACAGTTTGGTTGATTGCTTGACAGAGCTTCCTCAAATCTGTGTGACCACAAGAATATAATATATTTTCTAACAAAATATTATTAAATATTTTGGATAATTCCAAGGACAATTCAAAGCCATTCATCTGTCTCATTATCACTCCAATTGTCAGCAATGTACTGGGTCACAATTCTTTGTTGAAATCACTGCCGGGTTACATTAGTGTTGCACTATTATGACGTCACGTCACCTAATGACATAACCACATTAGCTAAATGCTATTGTACTATGAGGGCAACACGAAATCCTACTTTCATACAGTACCTAATTCTCTAAATCAGGGTCAGCAACCTTAAATACTCAAAGAGCCATTTGGACTGTCTCACAGAGACCAAAAATTCAATTAATTAATTCTCAAATGATGATTCAAGTGATGTCATTAATGTGATGTTTAAAAGTGAGATTGGTATCAAACATAGTGCCTAAATATTTATATTCATTTACAACTTGAATTTTCTATCCAGAAATGAAAATATCAGGTTATATGTATGATTTATTTGTTTAAGTAAAAAAGCATAGCAACAGTTTTGGAGGAGTTAAGTTGTAGATAACAGTTACTCAGCCAGTTTGAAACGTTTATGATTTTTGAGTGTGTATAGCAACTTCTGAATGGTCTCTTTCCATCACAAAAATCACAGCATCATCTGCGTACATAATGACCTCCCAAGCCTTGGCACACAGGCGATAGATCATTTGTATATATATATATATATATATATATATATATATACATATATTCTCATCGTAATCATGAAATGAAAGCCAAATTTAATGATCTGCCTGCAGCAAACTAAAAATGCCATCTGGGTTCCGTTATCATGATAACACATGCACTCAGTGGCATACGATGGTGTGTTGATGCCCGATGCCAACGTGCAGTTGCAGATGGACTTTTACCCATCTGAAACCAATCGTCAGCGGTGGGAGAAGTGCTGATGGAGAATGAAGTTTACTGGGAGGTGATTCCAAAAAGAGGTTACCTGCGATGTTTCTTGTTTGCTTTCATGTCAATAATCAAGCCGACAACAACACTGTGTGAATAGAGGCTAATTATTTACGTAAAATGTATTTAAATTTAATATAATAATTATTATTTTAATACATTTTAATTTAAAACAGTAATTACAAATATTAATAATAATTACGGATATTAGGTGAAAAATACACACATATTAGAAGAACGTAAAATTGTAAATACAAAAACAAGACAATTAATTAAAAACAATTCTATCAAAATATTACAAAAAAATTACAATACGTTAAAACGTACAAAAATACAAGAAACAAAATCAAACAAAAACATGCAATATTCTATGTTACCAAAAAATATTGGCAAAAATACAAAAATATAACACAAAATATTTACTGAAAATACATACAGTAGAAAAAAGAAATTCTAATGAATAAAACACATTTTTTAAATTAAAAATATTTTACAAAAAACTTCAACCATTGATTGAATACCGTTTGTTTGGTTGGTCATTTGGATAATATCCATTTCTTTCGCCGACCCGGAAGCAATTATAAATACTGTATTGTGGGATATATCTGTGCTAAACGGCACGGTTAACTTTGACGGTGCTGTTAACTAACAGCTTGACTAACCATGTTTTGAACAACGCATACTTAACAGTAGGTTAGTTAACGGCGGGTAATAATTTAACCGGCGGTTAGGCGTTAAACAGTGGTTAAAATAACTGAGAATTGAACAACTGGGCCCAGATTGTCAACTGTCATCTGTGAGGTTATGTAACTGATGTTTGTATAGTTTATGTAGGGATTATTGCATTAAATGTTCTGTTTTATTTCGATTTTTTTCTTGGATTTCTCCATGGTTTCATACCGTCACGC
Source organism: Vanacampus margaritifer (assembly GCF_051991255.1). Classification (NCBI taxonomy): domain Eukaryota; kingdom Metazoa; phylum Chordata; class Actinopteri; order Syngnathiformes; family Syngnathidae; genus Vanacampus; species Vanacampus margaritifer. The sequence goes on from NC_135437.1 coordinate 9,521,178, forward strand.
GTCACACATTCGGTGGCTGAGACTGATTATTAGACTAATTAAATCATGTTTAATGATATTACAGTATGTATTACTCATTATTAATTTCCCAAATTCACAGACAGAAACAGCAGAAGGATCAAAGGGGTTGATGATCCCTGGTCTAAATGTGTGCCAGGTTGTTTTATTTTGTTTCAAATGCTGGCCATCAATGTTTCCCTTTTAATCCTGCTTTTAAAAGGGGAAGTCAAGCCATTTTTTTCATGTAAATAACATTACTTGTCTATATGCCTACACAGTATTCTGATTAATATTGTTCAAAATCCATCCATTGATATGGATAAAAATGGGCAGTTTGCTGCTTAATTCATATTCCACAAACACAATATTAATCAAAATACTGCTTAAACAATTGGGACTGAATAGGACATAATATTGTAAAGAACATTTTTAGCTTGACTTTCTCTTTGAATATAGTATACAGTATACAGACTCAGTTTTAATGGTCTGAAAGACAATATAGAAGACTAATACATTTAAGCAAGAGTTTGAGGCTGATTTCTCCACTTTAAAATATTTACAAGAGTCACAGTAGGTTCAACTGCACCTACAAACAGTGGCCCATTTAAAGAATGATTTGCCCCATTTTAACACAAGTGGAATCCAATACTGTGGCTCAAGTCATGAGTAATGCAACAGCTATTGTAAAAGAATATTATCCGATGAGAACTACAGCTCGGTACCTTTAACCAGACATGCAACATTTATGCCACCAAGGAAAGGGTGGTGTGCAAACGCAAGAGTTGTGTTTAATGTGGTGGGTATCACTCCCACGCTGGAATCCATAGAGGACTTTAAGTTTATATTTAGAGCTGTTGCAAAAATGCAGGCATGATCACGAAGTGACCCGATTTGATTTATATCTCATTAATCTCTTCCTCTCTGTCCTCACTTGTTTTCTTTCAAGTATAGAACGCAAGATGGCCTTCCCCTGTAATATATGCTTCTCATTCTATAATCTTTCATCATCATTCCTCTTGTGTATCATGTAGAATGAAAGCATGTCAGCTGAGTGGACCAGTGGTAGAGTGTCTGCCCTGATGCTGGGAGGTTGTGGGTTTAATCCCTGGCCAATCTGTGTTTAGGGTGTTGAATGTATCGTGAATTTGATGTCAGACATGTTCTCACCAGCAGTCAAAAACCACTGACTAAAATTCAATTTCAAAAGTATTGAAAAAACAAAGTCATTTGCCTTTTTTTCTCCTTTTTTCTTTTTTTTTTTTTTTACCGTAGACTGAAAATAAACACAAATATGAGTCAGGTTCTATTGACTTCTAAATCTGAATAAAGATATTACAAAAGTAATACATTATGGCTTAGTCTCTTCAATTTTCTTAATAGCAGTTCTTGTAGATACTGCATGTATTTTTTTTAATCATTATTAGTCCATCACTCGAAATGAAAATCCAATTTAATCCCTTCGATTGTCAAAGTAAACCTGCATTGTAGTCACTTTCTAACAGTGTCGTCCCCTCTGGTACTTGAATTAGGATTTGATGATTTATCGCTGTCGGTTCAAATAGAGCAATTGGATTGTTTATTTGAATGAGTGTGATTCATGGTTACAAAAGAGACTCTTTTAGTCACATTAATTATTACTTTCTCCTTTGAAAACATTGTTCTGTCTTTGTCTAAACCTACATTTCATAGATTGCTTACAGCTATATTGCAATTTATAGAAAATATTGTTTAAAAAATGTCAAATAAGCACATATACACTGCTGACACAATTACACTCATGCACAATCCCTTTTGCACACATTATTATTATCTTTTTTTTTTTATCTATCTCAGAAGAAATATTGTATTAATATTGTATTTTTGAAGTTGGAGTGCTTTCTCCTTGTTAAGGTCTTTGAAGCCAAATTCCAATTCCAAAACATAGCAGTCTCTGCTACTCTGCTCCCCTCTCAATTGGATATATTTACTCCAGAAAAGAGGCAATGTCATTGTGCTGTTTAAGATGCTATTGATCACAACGGCAAAAGCTGTAAGAATTGTGGTCTATTTGATATGTACTGTATGAGCTTATAGATGTATTTGATCATCTCATTTATATTTGTTTTCTTGTGTTTTATTTCATTCCAGTTGTCTCCAATCCTCTTACCAGCAAGTGGAAGACCCTTCAATGAATTATGAATGTTAAACAAGATGACCTCCTCTCAGCAGCAGCAGATGATGCGAGGTCCTAGGTTGAACCGGGCCTTGTCCGACCCTTTGTTTGTGCTGCTGCTGGCCCTACAGCTTTTGGTGGTCGCGGGTCTGGTGCGTGCTCAGACGTGCCCTTCAGTCTGCTCCTGCAGTAATCAGTTCAGCAAAGTCATCTGCACACGGAGGGGGCTACGAGAGGTCCCTGATGGCATTTCTACCAACACACGCTACCTGAATCTCCAAGAAAACCTCATTCAGGTGATTAAAGTGGACAGCTTCAAGCACTTAAGACATTTGGAAATCTTGCAGCTGAGTAAAAACCACATACGGAAAATTGAGCTTGGGGCCTTCAATGGACTTGCTAGCCTCAATACCCTGGAGCTTTTTGATAACCGCCTCACCACGATCCCAAATGGGGCATTTGAGTACCTGTCCAAACTAAAGGAGCTATGGCTGAGGAATAATCCAATTGAGAGTATTCCCTCCTATGCTTTCAACAGGGTGACCTCATTACGACGGCTGGACCTTGGGGAGCTTAAAAGGCTATCCTACATATCTGAGGGGGCCTTTGAAGGGCTGAGCAATCTTCGCTACTTAAATCTGGGAATGTGCAATCTGAAGGAAATTCCCAACCTCATTCCCCTGGTGAAGCTGGATGAGCTGGAGATGTCAGGGAACCAGCTGTCTGTGGTCCGGCCTGGCTCTTTTAAGGGGCTCATCCATCTCCAGAAGCTATGGATGATGCATGCCCAGATCCAGACTATTGAAAGAAACTCATTTGATGATCTCCAGTCACTAGTGGAGCTTAATTTAGCCCACAACAACCTTACACTCTTGCCCCATGATCTGTTCACTCCTTTGCATCATCTGGAGCGGGTGCATTTGCACCACAACCCTTGGAATTGTAACTGTGACATCCTGTGGCTGAGTTGGTGGCTCAAGGAGATGGTACCAGCAAACACCAGCTGCTGCGCCCGCTGCAGCTCACCGGCTCACCACAAAGGGCGCTACATCGGAGAGCTTGACCAAAACTACTTTCACTGTTATGCTCCTGTTATTGTGGAGCCCCCAGCTGACCTAAATGTGACAGAGGGGAGCGCTGCAGAGTTGAAATGTCGAGCCAGCTCTTTGACTTCTGTGAGCTGGATTACCCCCAATGGTTCCATCATGACGCACGGCGCGTACAAGATCAGAATCTCAGTGCTGAATGATGGCACTCTGAACTTCACCAATGTTACCATGCAAGACACTGGTACATATACATGTATGGTCAGTAACTCAGCCGGTAACACAACAGCGTCAGCCACACTCAATGTGTCCTCGCCTGAGAACAGCAGTTTCAGCTACTTCACCACAGTAACTGTGGAGATGATAGAAACGCCACATAACGAAGGCTTTACCACAATTGTGCAACAGAAGGTTGGCCCCACACCCTCGGCCCATACATGGAAGTTTGTGTCACCCAGTTCCACAACTACCAGCACGGTGCAGACCCCTCTCTCCACTCGTGCCACAGAGAAGACCTACACAATCCCTGTCACTGAATTTGGTGGGGAAGGCTCCCTAAATGGCTTAGATGAGGTCATGAAGACAACCAAGATCATAATCGGCTGTTTTGTTGCAATCACGCTCATGGCAGCTGTCATGCTGATCATCTTCTACAAAATGCGTAAACAGCACCACCAGCAGAATCATCACGCGCCCACACGTACCATTGAGATCATTAATGTGGACGAGGACTGCGTAACAGGAGGACCGGGCATGGAGGGCCACCTGACTTTGCCTCCTCTTGAACATGAGCACCTCAACCATTACAACACGTATAAAACGGCATACAACCATGTCTCCACCATCAACTCCCTACACAGCTCGGCGCATGAACCTTTGTTAATCCGGGCAAACTCAAAAGACAATGTGCAAGAGACCCAAATCTGAACATTGTTTTCTCAAATAATGGAATGACAGCAAGACTCAAACATGAATGAACTACGGTGTGTTTGGTAAATCAGTGGTTGGGGATGTTCATTTAAGGACTTTGGTAATTAGGGTATGTCTGTTACAAAAAGTGTCTTTAAAAAGTTATTTATTTAAGAGCAAAGACTATTGTTGTTAAATCAATGAAAAAATATATATTCAGCAGCTGTTTTATTTTGTTTTCAACACTTAATTCATGCCCCCTCCCCCATTCCTCTTGTTATATTGGTTGACTGACATGCTTTTCAGATTATGCCTGGACAATAGGTCCAAAAGAAATGAAAAAAGAAGACTGATTTATCTTTGGTTAACTGTGTTTTCCCAACAAATCTAGAGCACATGACATTTTTCTCTAACTGTGGAGTAAGTGGTAAAGTATTTTCTGACGACCCAATAACTGGTTGAAATAAACATGAATTTACCCGTTATTTCAAGGTGTCCAGCAGAATTGTCAGTAACACTGTCACATATGATCAATATGTCCCACATTTTGCTATTCAAAATGTTGATGAAAACAAGTTTGATAATTAAGAACTACATGTAGTTATGATAAAATCTTGTTTTTAATGTTGCTCCTCACTACTCGTATGTACGGACCCCGCCAGGGGACATCACGAAAATATTTAAGACTGCAATATAACGCAATAAATTGCGATATAATGCAGTACTATTGCTTTTTAACGCAACGATTTTTGCGAGATTCCACTTCTGAGTCATTAGCAATAGCTTTAGCTATCATCAACACCATGATTGTTTTGTTAATAAACTGTTAACATTGACTACATACCTTATCCCTTTGCATACCAAGTATGTCCTCGCCTCAGACATCTCTAGATTGTAAAAATCTCTCCAAACCATCATCCATACACCTGCCAGCGCCGATTGAATCAATGACCCGGAAGTGGAAGTCTTCCGTTTCCCTCCAAAAATAACATTGCGTTATTTTGTAATAGTCTTGCGTTATAACAGGATAATATTGCATTATATTGCAAACTTAAATATTATCGTGACGTCCCCTGTGGGCTCCGTACTTATGCATCTCATTTGTTTTACTCAATTTCCCAGCTGCCAAATGTCCTCTAGATCTCTAATACAAGGCAATATGGAAGAAATCTGTCAAAGAAGTGGACTGAAGAGTTTCCAACATTTAATCCTTTTCCTTACTGATACCCACGGTTTGCGCTCCGTATGTTTCAAAGCTACCATTTTAAAGCATGTACCGCTTATCTCATCTACAGGGCTGTAGGACTGCATGCTCTCAGGTAGACTGGTGAGCTTAAACCCTTTATACAGCTGTCTCAGCACATTGCCTGTAATCCGCGTGGCACATTTCCACATGGGCAGTGCTTGGCAGCTCCACATACACACACTACCCCTGCTAGCCACACAACTTGGCCCTGTGCAGCAGGTTTTGTGGCTAAATGTGGGGGAGCAGGCATCAGCCAGATGTTTATGCTACACCTGCCTTACTCCCACAACCCCATTTACATTTTAATTGACGTGCCTACAGGCAAAGACCCTTTTTCAGGAAAGCATTCCCAAGACCCCATCATAAAAAACAATGCCAAGCACCATAAATTCAGGGGCTAGGTGGGCAACCAGTAAAGCCCAACACTAAGAATGAAGTATACTTCAGAATTGTGGAACAACCCAAGTATAAAACTGTATTAAGAACATTTTATGTGTTAAAAATATTGCAGTGGTTGTGATGTATTCGATACAAAACAACTCAAATTTTCAAAACAAGTTGGTGCCCATTGTGTTCTATTTTCTACCGTACTATTTTGTAAGTCAAGCAAACCTTCTAAAACAGTGGTTCTTAACCTGGGTTCGATCGAACCCCGGGGTTCGGTGAATCAGTTCTCAGGGGTTCGGCGGAGGTCAAGGCACACTCCTGTTATGTCTCGTTATGCGCCGCTCAGCCATCATTGGTTGGAGGTGATCAGAGCTACATGGCCTAAAAAGAAAAGTGGTAGGATGGAATATATGCAATATGAATTCACATGTATAACGGAGCATTTGGTGTTCCACAGGGTTCAGTTCTGGGGCCTCTGCTGTTTTCTCTATCTGCTGCTCCGGGTTCGATCTTAAGAAAACAGTGGTGGTTGTTTTAAAGGGCTCTATAGAGTTGAGCTGAGTGATGGGAGTCAGCATCCAAACGGCATGATTTGCGATGCCAAATTGAGCAATTCTAGTCCAGCACAACTTGCTATGTAGCAAAACTAAAGGAACACTCCCTTTAGCTGCATGGGGATGGGGAATACAAGAACACAACACTTTCTGAATTCAAGGTGAATGAGAGCCAGATTCTCAATTGAAAAGGATACTCTCCCTGTTCATTTTGTTCATCAACAAAACCTATGCCTATGTTTTTAATAAGATGTTTTTCTTTTTTTAAATCACATTTTATTTGTCACAGAAGCGTTTGGTGAATGCGCATAAGAAACTGGTGGGTTTCAGTACCGCCAACAAGGTTAAGAACCACTGTTCTAATATATATTTCAATGTACCAAAAAAATGGTTTTGCACATCTATTAACGTATACCACACTGACAGAGGCAAACAGCAGATAGATGGAAATGTCATACAGTGGACCCCAGCTATTTGTAGAGAAAGAGAAGTTTTTTGAAGGAAAAAAAACGATGCATCCCTAAAAATTATTATAACTGCTTATGTTAATAGTTTCAACAATAAATATACTACAAACAATAACCCCAAAACAAAAAATAATTTCAAATGCTGACAATTTAACATTGTTGTTGTACCTTCAAAAACACAGTAACAGATTCCACCTAAGCATTCACATGCACAATATTGAGTCCCCGACCAAACCTTAATAATTAAGGTGATGGAGATTATTTGTATTAGAGGTGAGAATTTGACTGCACAGCAAAGCACAAGAGTTACAGTACATCGATGGTGCCTGTGCTGGTGGTAAAGTCTGCTTCTCGATGGAGCTGTTCCCGCTACAGCGACTAGCACTTCGATGTTTCTTGACCCAAAACTGCTCGATCCACTTAGTGACAACAAACTGGTGGCGGTAGATAGATTTAGCAATGCTCTTCTGAGCTGTTGTTAGGGCCTCCACTGGTTTCAATGCTGCATTCAGTCCTCATTTAGCAAAACTCTCGTGAGCCAATGTAGACATACAGTATGTATTTAATCTTGCCCTTTCAATCCCGCTGTCAATCACAGATTCATTAACATTGCTGATATATCTGTGATTGGGTGAGAGAGTGTGAGTAGGTGGATCTTCAGTCTACTTATACAAGTGTGGTTCAGCGTAGTTTGGTCGTGCAGAGAAATAATTTGGCATGTTTATGGACAACATTAACCTTTCGTTGTCTCATTTAAAGAAACTCTTTAATACAACAAATATCATGTATCCTGTAAAACAATAAAATAAAATAGAATTCTGACTATTTTGCCACATCACTCACAAAATCGATCAAGGATCTTTCACCCACACACACCAAAAAAATGTCTGCCTTTTGCCACAAAGCAGGCAGGTAGTTTGATATTTTTTGGTGTGTTTACAGGTGACAGTCTCCATTTAAGCTTCTACAGTACAATGATTATACATACTGTAGTGTAGACAGTAATTTGTCACAAAAATAAATTAATTTTTTGCAACATTACAATCCACAAAGGTAAATGTGCGGATGCTGAACCGAGAATGCAGGGTCTACTGTAATGTATAGTTATTCACACAATACATCCTGATGCTTTTTGTTTTTGTCTTTGATCTGTGCAGCATTGACATTTTTATCTTAAGTAATCCATTTTGTACCAGAGTTCACTAGCAGACGGGCAGAGAGTTGCTCTTCAAGCGGTCAAGGTCTGCTTGTTTGGTGCACTCCGGGGTTCAAATTAGATTAAACATTAAAAAACACTGAACGTATCCTGCCGAATTTGTGTGAATACAACCTGGGTAAGTCACTGGCTGATTGATCAAAATAGTAAATTAATCAAAATTATTGCCAAGTGTATTGTTTTCAATATATTTAACAGGACTTTCACAGATCCGAACATGCAATGATTTATATCTGATTTCGTTACACCGACATTGTACATTTTAAAAGGTTACTCAAACAATAAAATATGTTTTACTTTAGCTATTGCTAAATGTTATCTTGGTTGACATTTCAATTGATTTAAATAAGTCAATGCACTCACCATTATCCAACCTGTTTTGCTTGGTGTCAGCAGCTATTGGAAGCCGGCTGTGCCGTTTACCTCACGTCAGTCCGGTAATGTAACATTGGAAATATGCCGATAGAAAAGCTCACTTTGTATTGGGTGTAATCAGAAGAAAAAAAAATCCTCAGCTCAAGCGTTGTAAATTTCTTTCACAAAGTTGGCTGTATGCTGTTAATAGCAGTGGATGTCATTTTCTCATTACAAGAACATGAAAAACAAATCTAATTCAACAAGATAATCTAACACATTCCATGCACAGGACATGACCACTTTTTGTTAATTATTATTATTGTATTATTATTTTATAGACTTCCCCAACAAGTAATATTACCAAGGTTATGTGATAATATTAGTTCCTTTTATAAATCCCAGATCTTTTTCTTTCCCCTTCAGCATTTTGAAGCATCTTTAAAGATTACGAGCACATTGGGGTGCAAAAGCTAATGAGTCTACTCAGCATGCCCACTGTTTGTATCAATAGTGTAGATGATATTAATGGCAAGCTGGCAATGTTTAGCAAATTTAAAGGAAACAGTCATATGTTTGAGTGTGCTGCTGTTCAATTGATATAAAATCCACAGATGATTTTGGTGAATTGTCCTTTATCCTGCTATGTGCTGGCCAAACAATATTCATGACATCACACTGCTAATTCTCTTTATCGTTTAATGTCTTTGATGTTCCAGTTCTACTCATTTTACTCACATAATGTTAAGATTCCAATTTAGTTTTTATTTGCAGGATTGTTGTGTGGAAAATTAAATGGTCTTTTTTTTTTTTTGCATTTTAGTCAAGCTCCCTGATGTGTGTAAGATATTGAAATATTTCTGTTCTTACATAGGCATTTTTTGAGAGGAAATGCAGTTGTAGTTGTAGATTTATACAAAAGTACATTTTTGAGACTGCATCATTTAAAAGGGTCAATAAAAAGTGTTTTTTTTTTTGTTGTTGCTGTTTGTTTTTTGTTTAGTTTTGTTTTTACTTGTACCAACAGGCCGTCTAAAAAAAAAAGAAGCAATGTGCTGTAAAAGACAAAGAGATTGATTTTCATGTAAGAATTATTACATAACCTTTAAGAAGATATGGAGATTGATTATAGAGAGCAGAGTTTGTAGTACATACACAAAATATGGTTAAAATAAAGTCTTGTTGTTTTTCTGTACTTGTCTGCATTTTGTGTTGTTTCCCATATGAAATTAACAAAACATTTTTCAGAATGTTAAAGACGGATTAAAGTCTAAATGCATCCTGAGAAGTTCACTTCTCTGCATCAGTCTGTTAAAATGGGTACATACACAGATGATCACACCAAATTCAACTCCCACCTTCGTTCCAGGTTAGTACAAGCTGAATTCCATCCATCCATTTACTACGGCGGGTCGGCTTGTTTAGGAGGGACTTCCCTCTCCCCAGCCACTTCGACGAGCTCCTCCGGCAAGATCCCAAGGCGTTCCCAGGCCAGCCGGGAGATATAGTCTCTCCAGCGTGTCCTGGGTCGTCCCCGGGTCCTCTTGCCGGTGGGACATGCCTAGAACACCTCTCCGGGGAGGCGTCCAGGATGCATCTGAACCAGATGCCCAACCGAGCCAGCTCAACTGGTTCCTTTCAACGCAGAGGATCAGCGGCTCGACGCTGAGTCCCTCCCGGATGACCGAGCTTCTCACCCTATCTCTAAGGGAGAGCCCGGACACCCTGTGGAGGAAACTCATTTCGGCCGCTTGTATCCGGGATCTTGTTCTTTTTGTCATGACCCACGGCTCGTGACCATAGGTGAGGGTAGGAACGTAGATCAACCAGTAAATCGAGAGCCAAGTGCCTCCAGAGTCCCACAGGCCAAAAAGGCCCGATACGACTCCTTCTTCAGCTTAACTGCATCCTTTACCGCCGGTGTCCACCTGCGTGTTCGAGGATTGTCACCACGACAGGTACCGACCACCTTACAGCCACAGCCCTGATCGGCAGCCTCAACAATGGAGGCGCGAAACATGGTCCACTCGGGGCTTTTCCACTGCCAGAACTTTTGGAGAACTTTTCAATTTACCTTGGTAAAATTCAGTTTGCATGTTTTTCCACGAACAATAATTTCCGGGGTAATTAAATTCTCCAAGGGGCAACCGAGTACTTCAGCAGCAGGGTCTTGCTGAGCCAAGCTGGAACTGAGGGAACGGGCTGCACTTATGGAGGACCAAAACTGCCAACATTTTAAATAAATGACTAAATAAATAAATAAATGACTAAAAGTGAAAATAAAAATGGATATAAAAAATAGAATAAAAAAATGTAATCCCCAAAATGAATAGAAATAAAAAAATAAAAACGAGATTCAAAAAATAAAAATTTAAATAAACATAGTTGAAATAAATACAAAAATAAATATAAGTAGAATTAAATATCAATAAATATATAAAAACGCTCTGCTCTCACATTTATTTATTTCATTCTGCAGCCCACTATGCACCCGACCCCAGTGGTGAGCCCATGGGGAAGGGGGACCCACGTTTCTTCTCAGGGCCCAATGAGTGCAGGACCGGCCACCAGGCACTCGCCAACAAGCCCCACCTCCGGGCCTGGCTCCAGAGGGGGGCCCCGGTGACCCGTGTCCGGGGAATAGAAACATCTGTCCATATATTGTGTTCATCATAAGGGGTCTTTGAGCCGTGCTTTGGCTGGCCCCTCACCTAGGACCTGTTTGCCATTGGTGACCCTGCCAGGGGCATAAAGCCCCAGACAACATAGCTCCTAGGATCATTGGGACACACAAACTCCTCAATCACAGTAAGGTGCTGGCTCACGGAGGAGCAAGCTGAATTTGATGCTTCAAAAAGAATCTCATGACCATTATTCTGTGGCACATCTTTAGATTTAGGGTGATTTATTTCTCTCTCAAAGATTAGAAGCAAATAATGGATACCCTTTTCCCCACCTACAGGATGAGCCACATGTTTCCATACATTGGGTTTGTAACCCCTTTTTTCTTTTCTTTTTCTCTTTTTAAACCTATTACATCTGTGATACCTAGGGTATCCAAAACATAAAACAATACCTATCACTGTGTATATTTTTCTTTGTATGGAAACATATAGCCCACCCTGTATTATTATCTATTGGCATCTTGTTCAGACTGATGTGAGACACCTTCTATTGTCCCTCCCTCTGCACACTCATCGGCATGTTTGTTGCATGTAGTCAATACCAATGGGTGAGTACATTGTACATTTTTAGCCAGTACATCGGATTAATTCAGACTATGGATGGTCCAAAGTGCGCAAATAACATATTCTACATCATAGTAGGCTGTTTATTGATTTTTTTTTACGAACAGGGTGTCATTTATGGAGTGGTACGGCATATACAGCATGTAATTATTTTGTTTGTTGGTCAATAATTTCTTAGAAATATGAGTATATGCCAAATGTTATTCTTGATATCTTGAGTTGACCTTGAGATATTATGCGTACATTTCAACCACAAACAGTGCACTTACTGCCACAGCTGTTATCCAGTGATGTAATTTGGAAACTGCACAAATTATCTGAACTAATGATTTCCATTTTGTTAGACTCTGAATAACTAATTAGTGTATTGGTAGAACATCTTGTGTCTGAGAACCTATCCAAGGCAGATCTCAACACAATACAGAGTGATTGCGTTTTAATCTATCATCAGCTTTCATGAGCAATTGTTCCACTTTGTGTTAGCCAAATAAAGTGAGATTAGGATTCTCAAGTGATTAAGTGATTTTGCACAAAGAAAGCCCACAACAAACACTGGGACCTAAAAGTGATGCAGTTGAGCCAATTTGCAGCAAATTAATGTTTGTTGCAGAAAGCCTGGGATAACGAATTTAATCATACCGAGTGATTTATATAGCATGCTTGATTAAATAATTATCAAATGGTAGTCAATCAATAAACTTGTTATTCTACTTGGACACAAAAGCAATATGTTTATACTAGTTTCTTCAAGATCCACTTTTTTTTGTTTTCGTGGTTGCTGTGTTGTGACGGGTTATACAATGTATGACCTGTCGGGCCACAAGGGAATGCAATCGCAACCAACTTCACTTATACAGTATAATTAATATTCTCACTAATACTGCATGCATGCTGAAAGCATGTTATTCAGATTCTTTATTATTTTCCTCATTTTTTTCATCCTCTGTCAATTCTCGCATACACCATCCGATTTTCACAGTTCCAATTTCAATTTACTCCAACACGCCAACAGGACCTTTTTTTTCTCTCATTCCACTTAAGTACAGTTTTCGCAGTATTTAATATACTTTTACTATCCATTTTTTCACATTCATTTTCAATGGGAGAGTCATTCAACTTTTCCAAGTTCAGCTTGCCACGCCCACTCCCTTACATACAACTGATCATCATTGCCAGGTCTGTGCTACTGCTAGGTGGCGCAGTTGGTAAAGTGTATTGTCCAATAACCAGAAGGACGGGGATTCAATTCCCACCCCCGACTGTACATTGCAAAGGTTTTTATGACAATTATGGTAACCAATATACTGTACATGTTTACCAACTGACCATCATATCCAGCATTAGAAACACATGTATCTTCATTCAGGTGCAATGAAAGTTAAGCACATCCCTGCCACCGCAGAGGCATGTGAGAATGTGGTTCAAATCCGGTTGTAGCATGTTTTATTCCAACTGCATTTTCAGAAATAGTCATTGTCTAATTATTTAACATCCATTGTCAGGGTAGTGCAGAGGACGTGAGATTGAGTCCAGGCTTCGGTCTTCCTGGGTGGAGTTTACATGTTATCCCCGTGCTTGTGTGGGTTTTCTCCGGGTTTCCTCCCACATTCCCAGGACATGCATGGCAGGTTAATTGAACACTCCAAATTGTCCATAGGTGTGATCATGAGTGTGGATTTATATATATATATATATATATATATATATATATATATATATATATATATATATATATATATATATATATATATATATATATATATAAAAGAAAATGTTTAAACATTGAAAAATATTAAGGATACAATTATTGGAAACACTATAATTATGTAAGTGCAAATATATAAATTTAGACAATTTAAAATGAGTTAATAATCTTTTATTTTTGTTTACAATTATGCCAATTTTGTAATTGTCAAGTGTAATAATTGAAATTGTAATTAATTTCAATTAATTGCATGTCTTATTCATAGCTTTAATTTGTAAGGCAATGAATAAATGGTAGGCTACTTCATTTATATAGCGCTTTTCCACCTGATTGTGATCTTGAATTAAATGAGAATCTATTGCGTAGGCTTTGCTGCTTGTGAATGTAAAGTGCCCACTTTTGAGCCCCACTCAACGACAACAGATTGTCACAGACTGTTTATTATGACACAGACTGTTTATTATGACACCCGGGCACTACTAAAAAGATGATCTTATCTCTTAAATTTAGGAAAAAAGGAAAAAACACTAATCGTCCCTGATCTACCTGCTCTTTTACTTAATGAAATAAATTAGATGTAAGATAAAATAATGCTTCAAAGAGGAGTGAAAGCAACTTCTGGGCGGTGATTCCTATTTTTTTATTTATTCTAGTTGACTGACATAATTCCACATTCTATCTTATTCCATCCATTCCTTCATTCCATGCATTCTAACATGCAGTGTTGTGGTGCAGTTTAAACATTTGCATTAAAAGGTAATTAGGTTTGATTTAGATGAATAGAATTACAGTGTGTTAACAGATTTTGTGCTCCCAAGACATGTATTTAAATCATAAGATTAGACTAAACATTTGTTTCTTAATACCCAAAAGATTTTCAATGACAAATGGAAATGTCAAACCCTAATCAAATCTAAACATAATTATGATGAGTGGATAATATTATACTTCACATCCTTTTCTTCACCTCACCACCTTCATATACAAATTAGTTTATCTTACTTTGGGATGCATGATCTTAATGTAGATTGTCAGCTTTGGGATTCATGGCATCTTCCGAACCCATTAGCTTGAAGATTGTTACCTCATCGTCCATCCTCATTTGATAAACTAGTGACAGTATTCTTGACCCTTCTTTCGCTCACTCAGCAATGTTGCATCCGTACTATACGTGGGATGCACATTTTATGCTTCAGTAGTCTGATTTAGCTAATTCATGTAGCTAATTACCAAACAGCAGAGCTAAATTGTTTGCTGATGTAGAGCGATTCTCATTTGTAACACATGTTGCCGGTCTTTACAAGAACAAGTTAATGAGATTCAGTATGGCAATCACTAGCTTGGAAAGTGTCTGTTTATTTAAAACTTGAAAATTGATCAATGATGATTATAATCATAATTATTACATAGTTTAAGTTGACAATTACATGGATGACTTAAAACCATGTTGCAAAAGGCAAAGTAGCGTTATTTATGTAGCACATTCCATACATAAAATAAGCTAATTATTCTTCACATAATTAAAAGTCCAACATTTTAATGCAAATGCAAACAACATTGTTAGAAACATTTAAAAGCAAAGTAAATATATAGTAGTAGCAAACAGTTAGGTTTACAGCCATGGCAATGAACATTACACACTACCTTGGCATGTACCCATTTTGTCGTTAACACATTCCCCCTTTTCTCACCCACAGGTTACTCATCTTTTTTTCATTTGTAGGAGTGGTTCATTAGCTTCTTGTCCGCTGGATGCACATTTGTGGTCAGACGTTTATAATGGCCATGACTGTTCTTTTATTATTTTTCGTTTAGTGGAATGATTGTAAATAGACGTCACTATAGTCTCCGGTAATTTGAGAAATAAGAATTGGGTGGTTGAAAAATAAGATATAGAAGTTTAAAGTAATTCCAGAATTTCTTTAGTCCAGTGTCAAAATGATGTGGGTGGATTGGCCAAACATTGTTCTCGCTTAAGTGTACTGTTGCATCGGAATTATATTACTCAATTTTTCAATGATAAACATTGAATCAACGTTGCAATATCATGGCACTGGATGTTGATGAATATGACATTGGAACAACATTGATTTATTATTGGCTGTTGTGGTTGATAAATCATCTACTTCTGCTTGACACTAATTTTGATAAACAATTTAACAATGATTGGCAGCTACAGTGAGGCTCACACAGTTCAATTGAACCTGACCCCAATCGCGCCTCAACTGATTAGTGCCTGTTGTAATGGAAAAGCAATATAGGCTAGGCATCACATCTATAGGCAATTTTGAGTTTTCAGATAACCTAAAAAGGATATTTTTTTTTTGTTTTTTTAATGAGTGAGTCTACCAGAGTACACAAAAAGTCTATTCACTAGTTTAAAAAATAACCTAAATCAATTTGACTTGATAAACATTTACAATGCCTCTTAATTACATATTTTTAATCAATTCCCAGCACTAACAAAAAATTATTCTGTTTGGTCATACAATATTGATTGTCAATTACCTTTCAGGCAGTAATCGTCTAATCCTAATGCACTCAAGTTGTGTTCACACTAAAGCTACTTCTACAATGTTATCGGCAAGTCGGCAACCATGGTAGCTCGTAGTAAGCAACCTAGGATATAATGGCATTTTTTCAAATCTTACTAAATGTTCTTGCAGTCTGTCATGGTATCTGTGATGGAATATGTGGGGCAGGGACTGGTGAGTCCCTCCCAGAGGCTACCATGAAGTTAGTACGTTCCGTAGCATCTCTCACATTTCTCACATTCTGTCAAGGCTTTCTATGCCAGGCAGCTCTGGAATGTGGTTTGTGGTAAGGGAGACACAGGAGTGGATTTTCACTCATGTCCCATCCCATTCCCAAAGAAAAATATCTCGACCCATACCAGTCCTGGATTATAGTAAAAAATGGAATCCTGTAAAAAAATAAAATGAAATCCTGTACCGTCCGTTCCCCGTCCTGCCATTGCTGCAACCCATCCACCACCGACCCCCATTTTTCTTTTTTGTACATGATGAGAGCGTTTGACAGCGCCCAGCCTTCAAAGCATACTGCAACGGTCACGTTTTTTGAGTCCACGATTCTTGATCACATCTGGATGGCGAGCTAACCCAAGAGAACCTTCGAGGAGAAAGAAAAGAAAAGAAAAAGTCATCCTTTATTTTGTGGCCTTGTCAGACTTGAATGAAGCTCCCTGGTAATATTGCTTATCTGTCAACAATGTATTCATTAATCCCCTGGACCAAAACATACAACAACAACACAAAGGCACATTATTTGCATTGCCATAAAATATGAACCCACGCATTGTCTCATCTTAAAAGGACTGTGAGATGCCGGGAAATACAAACACTTTTGTCCTGCTACGGACTTCCTCCAACTTTTGATACTCCTTATATTGTACCATCAGTAGTTGTTACACTTATCACATTTAACTATGGCCATCTAGATTTATCATCTGCATAGTGTTTGCCTTGTCAAATTTTTGACACTTAAAAATCTCGGCAGGCATGCATGGCAATCACATAATGTCATATTTGACATTCCGTCTCACTGTGCTTTCTCATGAATATCCCGTTTTGTTCACGGTGGCCTGAAATATATAGTAT
Source organism: Vanacampus margaritifer (assembly GCF_051991255.1). Taxonomy (NCBI): domain Eukaryota; kingdom Metazoa; phylum Chordata; class Actinopteri; order Syngnathiformes; family Syngnathidae; genus Vanacampus; species Vanacampus margaritifer. The sequence continues at coordinate 9,538,079 of NC_135437.1, forward strand.
ATTAAAAAAAAAAATCTAAGACGAACAAATATAAAGCAGAGATGTGCCTCTGTTATAGGAGTTAACTTGTGGAATTACTAATATTGAAGTGAAATCATGCAACTATATTGCTTTGTTTAAAAAGATGTTTAAAAAAAGTGATAAAAACATATATACAATATATACAAATCAGGTTAAGAAAGAAAAGGGATGATGACGAAGCTGTTTGTAATTTTAGCTTGAATGTACTGATTACTTTACATGGACCTTTAGGGTTTACTACTCCTATTGAACATGTGCAATTGTGTTGAAGGATGGAATCTACTGCAGTCTCTTTTTTTCAACCCATCTTTTGTTGATCTGCTTAGTATGAGTTTTTTTTTTGTATGTTCAATAATGACAAAGGATGGGAAGTAAACGTAGCCTAAGAGGAATGTTCGAAGCGTCTTTATCCAGCATGAAAATTACAGAGAATCACATACTCTTGTAGATTTGTCTAAACAACCACATAAACACATCTATTTTTTTTCAATTGACACATTTGCGCAAATCGTAATTCTATAACGATTGCCATGCTTTATGTGCGTGTGTGATCACTGATGGTGATGTCAGCTGCTGCAATGCTATGCATCTGTGTTCCTCTGCAAACTGTGATCACAGGATCACAACTGATTCACCATGTTTTACATGTGCAGCTGTCATAGCTTCTTAAATCACACGGATGCAAACACACCCACACTCTGAAGTTCTTCAATATTTAACAAGTACAACTACATTTGCCAATTGTATTTAATGTAATGGCCGTATTTGTTGTAAGGTCAAATTCAATCCCTCATAGTATTGTATTATCATTTGGCAGATGGATTGTTATTTCAATAAAATAAAACTCAATAAAGTACTTCAATTTTCAGTGGAGTAAATGGTACACTTTTATAGCGTAAATAACACATTTATTTACTCGTCTACATCTGTTTACACATGCCAAGTGTTTATACTACATACAGGCAGTTTTGTACTATGTTTTTGTGGAAGCTTTTCTCAACTAAATCTCTTATTGGACCACTCACTGACAGACAGGAAATCTTTAGGATTACCAAGTCAATCTAATCAATGAAGTGAATGACTTCAGGACGCACAGCTTGACGTGGCATGGAAATGCACAGCTGAAATAAATCCCCAGTAATGAGCTACACTACAGTATATGGCATTAAGGGTGATGCAATTTGCAGGTGATTATACACTAATCAGGCACACCATAATGATCTTAATTTACAAATCAAGATTACTGTCAAAGATAGTCATTTTTAATAAAAATAAGAAATCATAATTTGGAGCTGCGCCCAAACTGTTGACCACACACCTCTGCTGGTGACACCATGTGACTGAAAATGGAGACATTTGAGTCACCACTATATGGCCATCCATTGTCTAAATACTCTTAGACACTGTGCAATAAATAATAAGAATAAATGTTATGCATATCATGTTTGTACAGTCATTATTATTAATTATAACCTGGACTTAACACATTTATGAAATGGGACTTCACTTTTGACGGCAACCTATTACATTTGTGTGCTGCATAACAGCTAAAAGCTGTTTCCCCATGTTTGCTTTGAAACCTGGGCTCCACTAATTGACCTGAGCCTGTAGACCACAGAGTACTTTTCCTTAATGTACTCAAGACCCAAACCATTCAGTGAGGGGTCACCAACATGGTGCCCCAGGCACCTGGTAGACACCAAGAACCAAATGGGCAGCCCGCAGGGATTTCTAAAAATATCTCACCAATGATGGCACAATGTGATTTCCTTGGAATCATTTAGCAGTGATTATTTGAAAATGAGAGCATGAGACATATATAGAACAAAAGCGTTTCAAGTCAATATTTTTTATATTTTTTTATTATTGTGAGTAATCATTAATATGATTAGTGTCTTCATTTAAGTAATAATGTAATAATGACAAATAAAGCTAATTCTAACACATTTGTCATTTCAGAAGTATCAAAATGGTAGTCCTTCATATTAATCAGTTCCTGAAAAGTAACTATAGCTTCAAAAATAATATATATAATATAATAATAATAAAGGAGACACTTCAAGAAAAATCTACGTTTATTCAACACGACAGCATGTCATTTGGCCTGTGGCTCACACGACACGACAATCACTTGAGCGCATACTTCCTGATAGTTGTATTCCCAAATTGCTTTGTGTTCCAACATGACAAGTTGTAGTCAATATGAAATACTGTTTAAAAAAAAAACAACAACAACAACTTGGGATTCAAATAACGACATCAAGCTGTTCTGTAAATTATGACATCCAGTGAAGATGTAAGCGTATTTTGGGGTGCAAGTTAGCTTGGAAACTGTAGTGGGAGAAATGGGCAGAGTAATTATCTTGTAAATTAGTACCTCACAGTTAGGCCGGAAAGCTGGATCTGAACAAAGGTCCTATGTTGTTGCATAGTGGTGGAGGTGTGGCTCATGCACTGTTTTATCCATGTCCTCGAGTTGTCAGCAATAATCTTCAAACATGCATGTAATGTGTTTCGAAGCAAATCATTGAATTTAAATTGACTTTACAGGGTCTTTGAACCTTTCTCTTCAAGCAACATTCGTATTTGTAGCCCATCGGCTTAGTGAATCAATACTGAGATGGAAAATGTTGTCAACTGTGTAGCAAAAGACATATATCCTTGAACAGATTTACAATTGGACTTCTACTGTCTCAAGAGAATGAACTTGGGGCCTATGGATAAAGTTGCTTGCTCTGTAGATTTCTGCGTCTCTATTTTTTTTCTTGGTAATCCTGTTCTGCCGTCAACACAGGTTAGGTTTGGGTCATATTGTCAAGTTATTTTTTGAATTAAGCACAGTTTCTCCAAAGAAATACAGGCATCCACTTGAATGTTTATTTATTTGAATCTCTATCATTCTCTATACAATTAAAATAATGTTTGAGAGCAGTGGTTTGACTTCACTTCTAGTGTCTCAAGAGAATTAACTTGGGGTTTCTGTTCAAGCAACATTCCTTGTCGCCCATCGGCTTAGTGAATCGATACTGAGATGGAAAATGTTGTCAACTGTGTAGCAACAAACCCAAAGAAAGACATATATACTTGAACAGACTTGCAATTGCACTTTTACTGTCTCAAGAGAATGAACTTGGGGCCGATGGTTAAAGTTGCTTGCTCTGTAGATTTCTGGGTTTCTGCATCTCAGTTTTTTTTTCTCTCCTGGTAATCCTATGTTCTGCCGTCAACAGAGGTTATGTTTGGGTCATTTTGTTTCAATGAAACACTTTTGTAAGAATGTATTGACAGAAAACACAAATAGCTTGGCCTTTGCCAACAGTTCTCATATGCTGATGAGGAAAAATACTGGATACAAGGGGCTTGTAAAATAAAAATACATGCACTGTAATGAGGCGTAAATCATTAAAACATTTTCTAGTAAATGTTTGTTTGTTTTTTTATCTCCAAGTGCTACTCTTGAATAAGAATAAGAAAAATCTGCACCTTGTGACAACAAGATGGAATCTTGTGCTGATAGCTCATAGGAGGGTTCATGGCATTGTCTCAGGAAAACTAATTAACTGATGCATTCCATTTCATCAGCGTCTGGGGAATCATCCATCACACTCTGAGGCAAATACAAAATATAGTACTCATGTAAATTAAAGTCTCACAGAGCTCCTGGCTCAGTATGGATCATTTTCATTCACCTATTAACTTAGAACTTCACAACTCATTTGATGCGAGCCACTGGCTGGACCATTATGAGCCTTAAGTCATTGTCTGAAGTTTTTTTTTTTTTTTTTACTTTATTCCTCAAATCAAGGGCAATTTATCACTTTTATTGCTTATACACAGATGCCCTGTACACAGTTGCAAGGAACAGTATGCAAAATATAGAGCCAGGAGTTTTGTCATTCAAGTTGTTTGGGAACAAGACCAAACAAACCTAAATTGACCTTCCAAAAGTTCATCAAAACAGAAGATACATCAAACGATGGCCTCAAGTAACAGATGTGCACTGCAATTGAAAATCCTAATAAAACAATCATTGTAGATGAAGAACACTTGGAGAGCATCAGCAAACGACTAACTTTTCTGATTGCACACTTTGAATTGTTTCAGTCCCCTCGCAAAACAAGGAGCTCACTATTGCAAATGAAGCTCTGAGTGCAGCAGTCAACCCTGGCTGGGTAACCCAGGAGGTAATGTGCTGCTTCTGCTTCAGAGACACGTAGCTCAACAAGAGGATGAGCTCCATGCCGGAAAGCTGGAAGGCTCGTGGCTTTCCACAACACCATCCAGGAGCTCAAGGCAAATTGCCCGAATAGGCAACCCACCAGCCCAGCTGTTACCAAGGCAGTAGCCAAGTCTTGCCTGGCTACACTGAAAACGTCCATGAGAGCCAAAAAGCTGGCAGCGGAGGCAACAAAAGCTAATGATGACAAGCCCAGCCTGCCTTTTCAAGGAGCAAAATGTCATCCTGACACTGTGCACTTGGATGCAGACTTCGTCCATGTGGAGAGCCAAGTTAAGACGTTAAGTAATCCTGGGAGATATTTTTTTTAAGGTGAACAATAAGGTTGATGTTGGCATAGATGTAGAAACACATCTTTTCTCTATAGTGGGAGCCTATGAGGTAAATGCTTCACTTCCATAAAATCCAAAATATTGGACCAATTGTTTTTTAGAGGTTGAAGTGGGCATGAGTAGAGATGTGCACATACATTTTGGTGATAATTGGTCATGGTTTTCGGACATTTGGGACATTTAAGCTTTTTTACACCTTTTTTACATCATAGTCAGTGATAAAAGTCCATAGCCTTCATACATAGACGGTGTAGTTCATGGAAGGTGGCAGTCAACATTCGAGCCCATCGCAATTGAAGCGCCATTGTGTATAAGGTAAGCCATTTCAATTAAAATTCTGACCCCAAGATTTCATCGTCCACATCAGAAGCATTTAAATGATCGCTGCAAATTCAACTTACACAATAAACTAATGGCTATCATTTAATAACAACATCATTATAAACAATACCAATTGGCTAACATCGTTGTTGCGGTTGACTAGAAGTGGGCATTCTACAATCTGCTAAAAAACACACACACACACACACACACAAAAACAGTCTGCAATCACGACTTTTTGGGGGGCATTTTTCCCCTACTTTATTAATTTTTTTAATGCATTTGAGAAAATATCGGTCTAATTGCTGCAAACCTTAGATGCTACAATAATCAAGGAATGGCAGGAACAGAGGATAAACTATATTCAATTTGAAATCCTTTGCTGAATTAAGAGACTTGAGATGTCTCTTGATATGTGCTGTTCTACCCCTAGGTGTCAGTAATGCCTAGAGGGTTTGAGTTCAATGTGGGTATAACGTTATGGTTAGAAGTTAGTGCTCCAGGCACGAAGAGGAGGCCCTGGGGACGACCCAGGACATGCTGGACAGACCATATATCCTTGGCTTGACAACGCCTCAGGATTCCCCGGAAGAGATGGACAAAGCGGTTACGGAGAAGGATGTCTGGTCTTCCCTCCTTAAACAGCTGACCTGCGATAAGCAGAAGATGTTTGAATGGGCTTTGGTGATGGGATGAAAATTAACCCAAACATCTACTGCAACACTTGTTAGCTTGTGTCAAACATTTTATTAGTATAGTTTTTTCCTGAAAGATAACGTTCTCCAATTTTGTATTTGACCAGAACTGTTGCACTCTTAAGTTCACTTACTTTCTTTTTTAGGTCCAGGACAGATTACTCAATTTGTGCATTACTTTTCTCTCACTTTTTCTACAAAACAGATTGCAGGTTTTTTTTTGTTTTATTTTTTTGTTTTGTTTTTATACCAAATGGACATTGAGGTGATAAGATTTGTATGCAACAGAAACCACCATTCGAGCGCCAGCCATCTCAAACATAGACCCATTGGAAAAGATCACAGCAGATGGTATACATGTGAATCACAAGTTCAGCTTTGCAAAATGAGCATTGGCGTGTATACCTATTTGGTGGGATTCATCTTATCGAGATTTTATCTTGCAATTTATTTAACCTTTATTTATCCATGTCAGGCAATTGAGAACTGTTTCTCCTTTGCAATGCCGACTTGACTGCAGACTGTCATGATTAGTATCAGCTGTGCTGTTTCAGTTGCAGTTGCTGGGGAGACAGCTGGTGGGCGGAGCCCACCACACTCACCTGTAACCCGTTAGCTCATCAGGCCAAGTTAAAAGCCTGAGAGAAACAGCAAGGAGTGTCGGGATATTCCTCTGTGACACTACTCACTTGACCCGACTGGTAAACGCTTATCCGAGAACCAGCTGCTGATCTCCATGACTTACCTTTTTGCTGCCACTGTGCATGCTTTTGTGTTTGTTTGCTATCCGCCTGTGTGCGTGAGTTTGTGTTTCCTTTTGTCCGCCTGTGTGCGTGATTTTGTGTTTTCATTTATTACTATTATTAAATCTAAGTTATCCGCATCCCTGCCCTGGCTCGCCTTCCTCTCTGCATCTGGGTCCTCCTTTCTCAAGCCGTGACAGAATATCCCGACCAGTTATGGACCCCGCAGATCCCAACAGCCTGTGCCAGGCCATGGCCAGCCATGGGCGCTTACTGGGACAGCACGAACTATATTTCCGCGAGCTGAAGGAGGCACTGTCGACGCTGACCGCCCAGATCTGGTCGCTCACCTTGAAGGTGGAGCAGAGGCCGGAATCCACGGCAGCAGAGGACTTACGTGCAGCCGTGGCGTCACCTGTCGTCTCCGCGTTCCAATCAGCTGGCAATGCTGTAGCTCGGGAACCCAATATTCCCCATCCTCCCCGCTACGCTGGCCAAATTGGGGGTTGCGACCAATTCCTTCATCAGTGCAGCCTGGTTCTAGATCAACAGCCGCACACCTTCCCGACTGATGGCGCCAAGATCGCTTTCGTAATGAGCCTACTTTCCGGCCAGGCGGCGCTATGGGCGGTGAGTAAAGCCAATCCCGAACTCCGAGCTTCATTTTCTGCCTTCCTGCAGGAATTTAGGAACGTTTTCAACCACCCCGTAAAAGGGAAGGAGGCGGGCAGCCGCCTGCTGGACCTCCGACAGGCCGACTTGTCCGTGGCAGAGTACTCCATCTCCTTCCGGGTTTTGGCCGCCGAGAGCCATTTCAACGAGGCGGCGCTGTGTGGTATCTTCCGGCGGGGACTCAGCCCGCGAATCAAGGATGAGCTGGCAGCACGGGATGAGACGTCCGGTCTGGAAGAACTCCTCAACCTGGCCATCCGCTTGGACAATAGATTGCGGGAGCGACGGCGGGAGCGGGAGGAGGACCGACGACCAAAGGAGGCAGACATGGCTGCTTCACCGTTTTCGACCACGTCCGCGGGGCGCTTCTTCGGCGCCTCGCCTCCCGACGCCTCGTGGCGACGCCCTCCGACGGGAGATGGTATCGAGCCAATGCAGCTGGGGGGAGGACGGCTCCCTGCGGCGGAACACAGGAACCGATGGAGAAATCAGGCGTGCCAATATTGTGGTCGGCTCGGACACCAATCGGCCACGTGTTGGAGGCGGCCGGATAGCCGTCGGGACATCGCACCCGTTCCAGCTGCAACCACTCAACCCCAACGCAACAACCAGTGTGAGTACTCTCAGTCTCCAGGAGCATGTGACCCTAACAGTCCATTGGACACTAAAAGACTACAACTGTCGGGAGAAATGACTTGGGGTGGGGTGAATGTAAAAATGACGGCGTTGGTGGACTCGGGGGCGGATGATTGTATTATCGACCCGAAAATTGTCAACATCCTAAAATGTCCGATGATTAGACTCGAGAAAACAAAGGAGATGTATGACCTTAATGGGCGCCTCTTGGGGGTGATTACCCATAGAACAGAGGGTCTACACCTGCGCTTATCAGGAAATCACGTGGAGACTAGACAGTTTTTTATTATGCCCTCCCGGTCAGCCCCAGTGGTCCTGGGTCTGACTTGGCTGGCCAGGCACAACCCAGACATAAACTGGGGCAGGCCTAGGTTAGAGAGGTGGAGCTTGTTTTGTCACTCCCATTGCCTGCGGTCAGCGGTGGACTACCACTGTGGCCCAGCGAAGGCAACTGGGGAATCAATTAACCTGGAAAATGTGCCAGCGGAATATCACGATTTACGGGAGGTATTTAGTAAAGACCGGGCCTTATCTCTCCCTCCACATCGGCCTTATGATTGCGCGATAGAATTGCTTACCGGCGCACCGCTGCCTAGTACACGCCTATACCAAATAGCTAAGCCGGAACTCCAAGCCCTTAAGGAGTATGTCACAACATCGCTGGCTGCTGGTCTTATTCGGCCTTCCAAGTCACCGCTAGGGGCAGGATTTTTCTTTGTGGAAAAAAAAGACAAGACCCTTCGCCCCTGCATCGATTTCCATGGTTTGAACGATATTACAATTAAAAACAAATACCCATTGCCACTGATGGATTCAGCCTTCGCTCCCTTACACTCTGCTACGGTGTTTACTAAATTGGACCTTCGTAGTGCCTACTACCTGGTTAGGATAAGGGAGGGTGACGAATGGAAAACAGCTTTTAAAACACCCATTGGGCACTTTGAGTATTTAGTTATGCCTTTTGGCCTCTCAAACGCCCCCGCAGTATTTCAGTGTTTTATCAATGACGTCTTGCGTGACATGCTTAATCATTTTTGTTTTGTTTATCTGGACGACATTTTGATTTTCTCCAGAGACCTAGCAGAACATCAGCAACACGTTCGGCTGGTTCTGGAGTGACTGCTGGAAAACCGGCTGTACGTGAAAGCAGAGAAGTGTGCATTTCACACCCGTTCGGTCCAGTTCCTCGGGTATATTGTGGAAAGAGGTCAATTGAGGGCTGACCCGGCCAAGATCCAGGCCGTGGTCGAGTGGCCAACACCCACGTCTAGAAAACACTTGCAGAGATTCCTGGGGTTCGCTAACTTCTATCGTCGGTTCATCCGCGATTATAGCTTGAAAGCGGAACCTCTGACAAGGCTTACATCTACAAAAACTCAGTTTATTTGGACTCAGCAGGCTGAGGCCGCCTTTGTTAAATTGAAGTCATTGTTTTCACGTTCACCGGTCTTGACACACCCTAACGAAACTCTTCCATTTGTCGTCGAGGTTGACGCGTCAGAGACAGGAGTGGGGGCGGTGTTGTCCCAACGATCCCCGGTTGACCAGAGGCTGCATCCCTGCGCTTTCTTCTCTCGTCGGCTCAACCAGGCAGAACGCAATTACGATGTGGGCAACCGTGAGCTGCTGGCCATAATTTTTGCCTTGCAGGAGTGGCGGCACTGGCTGGAGGGCACGGCGGAACCCTTCCAAATTTTCACGGACCATAAAAACTTGTCATACTTACGGTCCGCTCGGAGACTGAATCCCCGCCAAGCACGCTGGGCCCTGTTCTTGACGCGTTTCAATTACTTCATTACCTACCGACCTGGATCCCGGAATACCAAGCCGGATGCCCTGTCCCGCTTGCACGGTCCGGCCGCCGAGGGGTCTCTACCCGGACCGATTGTGCCGGAGTCCAGAGTATTGGGAGCTCTCCAGTGGGAGGTTGAGCGGAGGGTGGTGGAGGCAGCTGACGGCAGGCAGACCCCGGTAGCGTGCCCTGGCGATAAGTTGTTCGTGCCCACTCACCTCCGGCCAGAGGTGCTGCAGTGGGGGCACGCATCGAGGGTGGCATGTCACCCAGGGGTGGGTCGCACGCTGTCCCTGGTGGCGCAGAGATTTTGGTGGCCCGGGCTGCGCAAGGACGTTGAGGACTATGTCGCGTCTTGCGCGGCGTGTGCCCGTAATAAGTCCTCTCGCCTGAAACCATCCGGCCAGCTCCGTCCCCTGCCCATTCCCCACCGTCCTTGGTCGCATGTGGCGTTGGATTTCGTCACCGGGCTACCTCCTTCCAACGGGCAGTCGGTAATCTTGACAGTGGTGGACCGGTTTTCAAAAATGGCCCACTTTATCGCCCTGCCTAAATTGCCCACCTCGCTGCAAACAGCTGATGTCCTGATAAAGGACGTTTTTAGGATCCACGGGATACCAGTGGACCTCGTCTCCGACAGGGGGCCTCAATTCGTGTCCCGGGTGTGGAAGGCCTTCTGCAAGTCCTTGGGGGCTACGGCTAGCCTGTCTTCAGGCCACCATCCCCAATCTAATGGGCAGACGGAGCGGGCCAACCAGGACTTGGAGTCGGCGCTCCGATGCGTATGCCATCAGCACCCTTCCTCGTGGGCGTCCCACCTCCCGTGGGTCGAATACGCCCACAACACTCTCGTATGTTCTGCCACAGGGTTGTCCCCGTTCCACGCGGCCTGTGGTTATCAGCCCCCCTTGTTTCCTTGCCAGGAGGGCGTGGTGGCCATCCCCTCGGTCCATACTCACCTCCGCAGGGTTTGGCAGGACACCAGGAAGGCCCTGTGCCGCACCTTGGACCGCAACAAGCGGCTCGCGGACAGGCACCGGCTTCCGGCACCATCCTACCGACCGGGTCAGAGAGTTTGGCTCTCCACCCGGGACCTGCAGTTGGCAGGGAGCTCCAAGAAACTGGGGCCTCGGTTTGTCGGCCCGTTTGAGGTCGACTCCGTGATCAACCCGGTGGCAGTTCGGCTCAACCTGCCACCCACGCTCAAGGTACACCCAGTTTTTCACACGTCCTTGCTCAAGCCGGTCTCGGCCAGCCCATTGTGCCCGCCGGCCGCGCCCCCACCACCTCCCCGGGTCGTCAGCGGGCAGCCTATCTACACGGTTAGGGCCATACTGGACTCTCGTAAGCGCGGCAGGGGGATGCAGTATCTGGTCGACTGGGAGGGGTACGGCCCCGAGGACCGCCAGTGGATCCCCCGCTCCTGGATTCTGGACCAGTCACTGGTTCGCGACTTCCATTCGTCACATCCTTCTCTGCCAGGTGGTCCGCCTAGGGGCGTTCGTTGATGGGGGGGTACTGTCATGATTAGTATCAGCTGTGCTGTTTCAGTTGCAGTTGCTGGGGAGACAGCTGGTGGGTGGAGCCCACCACACTCACCTGTAACCCGTTAGCTCATCAGGCCAAGTTAAAAGCCTGAGAGAAACAGCAAGGAGTGTCGGGATATTCCTCTGTGACACTACTCACTTGACCCGACTGGTAAACGCTTATCCGAGAACCAGCTGCTGATCTCCATGACTTACCTTTTTGCTGCCACTGTGCATGCTTTTGTGTTTGTTTGCTATCCGCCTGTGTGCGTGAGTTTGTTTCCTTTTGTCCGCCTGTGTGCGTGATTTTGTGTTTTCATTTATTACTATTATTAAATCTAAGTTATCCGCATCCCTGCCCTGGCTCGCCTTCCTCTCTGCATCTGGGTCCTCCTTTCTCAAGCCGTGACACAGACAGCAGGGTAAAACAAAGCAAAATTAATAAGTAGAATAAAAGTAAATACAAATAAATATGTACAGCATTTAAGAAGCTGTATAATGTGATGTACACAAAAATAAATATAAAACAAATCACAAACATAGACATTAAAAAATTAGGATACAATCAAAAACAACCAAACATAATGATCTTCTCCAATGAAAATACACTATAACTCCCTTGACATTGGCACTCACAAACAGGAGGTGCAGAGTTTTATTCCCTCTCTCTTTAGTAGAGTGCTTTTGCACCACTGTGGGATGGAACACAGCTGACTCCCGGCCAATCCAAGTGGCTCCCCTCATTCCCATTGAAATCAGAGCGATTGAAGCGCACATTGAAATCAGAGCGATTGAAGCGCACACCATGCTTGGCATTGAGGAACTCACTGGGGTCCATGCACGAGCTTGTCACACGCAAAGTGCGTTCATTCAGGTACACTGCATGATCTTTCCTTTCAGATGATGTGGTCGGCCACACGTGATGTGGGCAGCGCACACACACACACACACAGTTCCAACATACTCAGGTGGTGCTATTAAAATCTTTTTATGATGATAATTAATAATGCATTCAATGAATTGATTTCTCCAAGGATTTGCAGGGATTGATGACACCCACCACACACGTCCGTGGGGTGATGAATCTGTCTGCTTGAAGGTCGATCAAATCGTGCAAAATCACATTACAACATCGCCTGTTTTTTTGCAATTCTCAAATCTAGTCTACTTTTTGTCGGCAAAGTCACAGATGTGCCGGCCGGGCTGCAGTCCCAAACACGGTAAACTACACTAGACATACAGGCTGTCAACTCAGACACCGTCTTTGATCCTTTTCAAATTGTCATCTAATTATAATGCAAAATCTTAGTATGAATCTTTACACTTCAAATCCCAAATGATGCAATTCACAAAACACAATTGCCCTTTGTAAATCTTAAAATTAGTAACCAGCAAGTTCCTTTTGGCATCGATGGGTGACATTGTCCTTACTTCCCTCCCAAACCTTTCCAATCTAGTGTCCCCAGTCTGTATGTTGAAATACTTTAAACCAGACAGTATTGCAGTACAAATCTGTCTGTAAATAAATCTACCCTGAGAGCAGTTTGTATTGACTACAGCCCACACACTGCTGTAAAAATCACTGCACTATCGACCACTCAGGTCTATCGCAGATGCATAAGGCATTTGGGGGACTCCAGACAGACCACACATTTTCATTAGTCGTCTTTTACATGTAACTTCACAGGTACTATCTGTTCACTCAGTGTATGGTGCTAAAGGATCTTATGAGAGAAACATTGCCTATTTTGCTGTGACATACTAAGAGCTATGTTCCGTAATTTGTAAACACTAAAATTAAAATATTGTTGTAATTAAAAAGTACATTTACTAATTCTATCTGTCCATGTAAACATAAATGATTTTTATTCATGTCAAGACGTGGAAAAATACACATTTGAAATGTGTAGAAAGATCATTTGTGTATTCTACATGTCTTTCCTTGACATTAGTAATTTGAGGTTGTGCAGACTCTTAATTACCCCTTGCCACTCGTTTATGTTTCCATTCTGTCTAATCATTGTCTGTATGTGTCCGTTCCCTTCTAATTATTGTCACACTCAGAGATGTCAAGAATGTGACTGCAAGTAGTAATGGCTGGGTGAAAAGCAACATGCATCCATTTTTGTCTTACCCCAACAGTTTGGCGTGAGTGAAACTTTGCATCCTTCATCGTTCTCTGGCCAATTACAGGTTGAGTGCATTGCTGAGATGAGGACATTTAGTAGTGATGGCAAAATCGAAACCGGTACGTACCGGAACCCAGGCGGAACTTGTGATTCAAATCGCGTTCCTAAATCTATCTTTGAATCAGGATGGCACGTGACAGTTGTCTTTCGTGTTCCATTACGCCTCCAAACAACACATTGTTTCAGCAAGTGAACATCATGTATTGTTTCAGCAAGTGAACATCATGTTGTCCCTTTTCTAAAATGGAATAAAATCCCACCATTGCAATATATTAAAATGGCTTGAATATGAAATGAATCCAACCTAAGTATACTTTGTATGTGAAATTGCCCTCGCTGCTGATTCATCTCCCTACATCATAAAATGTCAACAAAGTTTTGAACGCGCACAGCCAAAACTCCAGCTCAAACTTCAAGAAAACTGGGGGGAAAAAGAGAAAATACTACATTTACTGTTTGCGACACTTCAGAAAAATGCAAATAGGCAGTTTTTCAACGGGTATGTACTTTTTACTGTGCCTTTCTCTCAAAAACAAATGCCACACTATGCTGAAAAGAGAGATTTTCAACTGTAAAATAGGCAAGAGTTGTCAGGTCTTGAATTTCGAGTCTGTGTTAAGTCAAGTCTTTGAGTCAAGACAAATCTTTCATAAGTTTCAGCCATAAAAGTGCCAAGTCCCCCACCTCTATTATTCTGTCATACGTTTAAAATGTGACACTCTTTACTTTTTGTAGTGTAGTTAAAGCGTTAACTTAATAATTGCCAAAAATGATCACATTAATCATGTATTTTGTTTGACAGCAGATGGTTATGTTAAAGGTAGTACAGGTTGTGTTCGTGCAGTAAAAATAACTACATGTCTTAAAGTAAAGCATTTAATAAATGTTTGCGTATGACATTCAGAATATTTGTTCAGTGTTAGGGTTAATGGGGTCTTTTTTTTTTCATTTTAAATTGTGAGTAATAAACTGATTAGAAAAAGAGGAGGACGAGAGTGTGCAGTGGATCAAAGAATGTTGAAGACGTCCTCATAACATTAAATTAAGAATGAATCAACACATAACAGCTGCTCTTCAAATTTGGCGGGTAAAAAATGTTGATAAAAAGAGCTTTTTAATTAAATGATTAATCACATCTTAGAATTTTGATTAAACATGATTACTCTGAATCAAACAAAATTAATTGTTTGACAGCTCTACTTTTTTGTTAAATTCCTGTCAGATTTGTTTATGACCTTATTATCGCTCTACGAGCAGACCTACCTCATTTCGACCGTTAGGCATGAACTCCTTTAACTGATGCATACTGAGATGTGTGTGTTTCATAATGTATTCATTGTCAAGTTGTATTTCCACAACTGGATGTGTTTTTCTCTCTAAAAAAACAGTTTGAGAATTTTGAGTATGGCTTTGTCTAGGCAGTACAGAACCTGCTACTATGAGGTACTAATTCCAGTACTGGTAAACCCCAGGTTCCAAGTGTGCCGATAAAGTGTGGGTAACTTAGATGGTTAATGATCACTCCCTGGCTGAGAAGTTTCATCATTGTAACATCATTGTCACATTTAAGAGTATGTAAGAAAATACAAAAATAAAAATAAATGCTAATTTTCCCCCTCTTTTATTTCAACAGTTTTTGCAGTATGTCTCTCAGAACTTCTAAATTGATGGCTTCAGTCAATTTTTGTCATTTCTCATTCATTTGCTTTAGACAGTCTGCTGAGCCTTCCAAACACAATTGCTCTCCTCCTATCAACTGTCCAACCATTGTTTCAATTTCACAGGTGGAGAAATTGACTGGTTTCATTTGCTGTCCTCCATTCCCATGTCTAAAGAATGAATGAACAGCAACGGCGATTTATATGGAAATAAGCCAATTTGAGTTTTGTCACCCTTTATTTATGGCTGTGAGAGTGGGCATTAGGCTCTTGCACGCTTATATTTATAAGAAATCTGTCAAAGTGGGCTGATATGACGGTGTCGTGGCACATTCGCCTGACTTCGCCTTCAACGACTGTGTGAATGGTTGCCTGCGTCTATCAGCGCCCTACGACTGACTGGCCACCAGTCCAGCGTGTAGTCCGCCTTTCACACAAAGTCAACTGGGACAGGCTCCACCAGCACAATACTGTACATAGATATCAGATATGGTGACCGTAGAATGTGTTGTGTCCATGGCACTGACACATAATTTTCCTACATTTTGCGCTGCAACTTGTTTTATGTCAGAACCACATTGTTTTAATCAATATTAGAGGAACATTCTGTAATCTATCAGGTGTTGATTCACTCAGAAAGTCATCAAACTGAGTGCATACAAGCTTAATTTTTTTCCATTTATTTATGATTTCATTGTGATATATTGAAAACGTAACACAGATGAAATTTTGGTATTTCAACATTATATCTGATGTTGAAACTGAAAGCCTGTTTGAGTGACTGTGAGCTTATATTTTCTTATGTTATAATAGTTATTCAATTACCTGTTGTTGAATAATGTTTAGTTTTCTTTCTGTTCTCTCAGTATGCATGCATGAGATGTACAAACCCAGTATGGCTAAATAAATGTGTTGTTCCCACAAACAATAATCAACAGTGAACTCACATAGTAATTAGGGCAAAGATTAGAACATTATTAGCATATCAGTGGCAGAGAAAGTCTTTGTTTTCTTTTCACTAATCCTCTTCGACCCTTTTGCTCTTGCTTTAATCCGCTTTTATCACTTGGGTCATTACACAGAAGAAAAAGCTCCCAATTTCTTCTCCTGTCATCTACAGTAATTATATCATTATCTTGCAGTAATTGCAGTTTAAAGATTGGTCTTTCTGCATATGTCATGTTGGAAATATAGTTTAAAATTTATTTATAAAATAATCATTGAATGATTGTACAGTGAGTTACCAAATGTAAAAAAAATAAAATAAAAGGGATATGTCTACATATATTTTATGTATCTTTCAATTGACACTAGAATAGA
Source organism: Vanacampus margaritifer (assembly GCF_051991255.1). NCBI lineage: Eukaryota > Metazoa > Chordata > Actinopteri > Syngnathiformes > Syngnathidae > Vanacampus > Vanacampus margaritifer. Next base: position 9,554,221 of record NC_135437.1, read on the forward strand.
AGATATGCAAATTAGTAATTCCAGATGGTTAAACAGGCTAAAATTTCACCACTGCTACCATCACTGGGTAATTAACATTTTATTTATCTCATGGAACTAAATTGTCAACTTACAGTGCTATTAAGTATTTACATCAACATCAATGAAAGACATTAAATTAAGAATGTGTCCCTGCAAAATATATTGTTGTCTTCGTATCCCCGCATTTTACTGTCAACCAGCTGTCATGGTTAATCAGTGACAGGCACAGTGCTTTCTGAACCAAGCAGAGGATATAGTGGAGCCTGTGTCATTTTGATCATCATTTTCCCCTGGTGTTTTTGGATGGTCTCCATCAGTGATGCTGGTAACGTGTAACTTTAATGTGACCACTTTTGTTGGCAACAAACTATCAGATTAAAGCGTGTTACTGCACTGTGATGAGAGTGAGTCACATAGGTGGCATGTCAACTTTACTGAGAAATGCCTTCCTTGGCAGATGGCAATTGCAGACAATCATCACTGGGTTGTCGGGTAACCAACATGAGGCATCACCATCTTCAGTCACGGTATATCATTGACTCATGTACCGTATATGTAATGCAACTGATAGTTAATAAATAATAAAATACCCTATACAACTCCTGTGTACAACTGTACATAGCAAGCAGTCAACAATGGCAGAAGGAGAGAGATTAGAATTTTCAAGATGGACATTGGCTGTTGCTCAATATCATGAATGCAGAGTACGGTCTTCTGAACTATGTACGGTCAGCATATTCCAAGCAGACCAGGACATGTGTATCCATTCTTTTGTCTCCAGTCGACTTGACCATTGAAAAGGTCTTCTGACAAGGATTCCCTCACAAGAGAATGAGGTAGCTCAGGATCTAATACGAACACAGAGATCAGATGCTCCAATTCTAAAGGGTTTATAATGGCTCCCAGTCAGCTGTAGATTAGACTTTAAAATTCTGTTACTAGTCTAGAAATCACTGAATTGTTTAGGTCCTGAATAAATTAAATAAGACTATTGCGATATAACCAGGTAAGACTCCAAGGTCTGCAAACTCGGGTCAATTAATGGAGCCAGGAGTTCAAAGCAGACATGAGCTGTTATGATACACTGCCAACACAAGCGAAGTCAGTCCCAAGTGTGAATGCTTTTAAATTGTTGCGGTCTCTGGGACCGCTGGGTATGTAACACAGCAAAAAGGAGCAGACCAGAAAGACAATTATTATATTTTTTATATAAAAACAATGTTTTATGTTGTGTCAAAAAAAGGCTATCTTCATTTTATTTTTGATAAAAATATTCTTAAACTGTTAAAAATCAAGTATTGTCGAAAACATAATTTTTATAATAAACGGGGTTGTTGACATTTGCTGAATGTAACTACTGTAATAAAGTAACCTGTAATCTATCTTAATTACTTTTTAAATCAAGTTATTATTAATGTAACTAAGTTACTTTTAATATTAAATAATCAATAACATAACTAAATTGTTTTTTCAAGGTACTGTGTAAGGTAACTGTGGCAATATCTTCCAGGATTTTTCCATTCCATTTTTCCAGGCTCCAGACTAATGATAAAGGCTAAAGGTGTAAGATAATGTGTGCTGAGACAATGACAACAATGACAATGATATTTTCATCTATTTAGATGAGCTATAAAAAATGAATAAGGAGGTTGAGAGTCATTATATTTCAGAAATTAGAAAGATAGTAAGATTAATAACCTTACCCATAGCATCATCAATCTTCCTAATCAGGTGAGTATAATGAAAATGCTTCTGTAAATTGAGAGTTGCATCCAGGGTGTTCTTATTAAGTGTGTGTAAGCATGTGTGTAAGCGTGTCGTGTGTGTGTGTGGTTGCCAGGTTGGCTTATATTTATAGACTACCGAAGAATTTGTTGATGTCTTGCTAACATTTTTAACTTCATGACATCCTGACATCTCTCTGAGATTGACTTTAGAATAAGTTATGTCTTCTTCCTGTATATGTTTGGGCTACGGAGAGAAGGCCTACTTGCCAAACAGAACTGAAAACGGAAATGAATTATGCAACGCTACACTGTACATCATCATACATTGTTTCCATCCAATATGCAAATTTTCCCCACAAATATTATTATTGTTATTATTATCGTTGTACCGATACCATGTATCATATCGGGCCGATACCTGGCCTTATTTCAAGGTATCACGCCCTCTTGTGGCTGTTTTACGATCAGTACTTAGTTATTAGAAAAATAGAAAATTTGCATTAATTTCATGCAATTTTAAGGGAAATTTTAATTATGTTTTTCCGGATGAAAATGTTATGCATCAAAAGTACCAGTGGTATTAGCATTGGTGACTACTCAATTCTGGACTACTAGCACTGGTACTGGTCTGCAAAAAAAAAAAAAATCTTCGAACATCCCTAATTATTATTGTTGTTGTCTGATGTGTAATTTCAAAATCCACCAACACGCAATTTGCTTTTAATGTTATTAAGTGTCAGTTGACAAAAGCCCGGATCCAAGTTCCACCTTGGGGGAAGGTTGCAGTGATGAAGAGAAAGCAGTGTCTCACTGTGACAATGTGACTGACCCGTCACTGTTTGCGACATTTAGGTCTCTGGTTCCCCAAGGTAGATATTTTATAGCCACCCTGAGGTCAGCCTTAGGGCACATTTGTCTGGCTCCAATGTCCAGTACGTTCTACAAGTAGTTGACTTGGGAGCAAAGCAATACAATTCATTTTTCCTCCCCTTTATTGCTTGAGTATCATGGACATTCTACACATTTCCTACTCAAGGATAGCAAATTGAATAAACCATGACTTCTTTAAATTTGCTGAATAGGTATCACGCAATTTAGTCCAGTGGCAGAGACAGACTTTGTGTTTTACAATGGCCGATGCAAAAATGGCTGGTTGTTAGAGACATGGTCTTATTCCTGACGACTGTTGTTGTCCTTAAGGAAGGCAACACATATGGTCTTCTGTGCAGAAGGTTGTAGCAAAGTCATATCATTAGAATGTTTGGAGGTACTATGTCAGTGATTCTCAAGGAGGAAGGAGGAATTTTAGTGCTGGCATCATTTTTTACATACAGACCTACTGTATATACCAATGTTCAGACCAATCAAGTGTCCCTTTAATTCTTGTTGAACATGGAGCCTATGATCTTAGCATTGGCAGTACAATGTGGATCTAATTAACCCTAAAAAAAAAAAGGGCAACACACTGCTATTACCATTTGTTTATACTCAATTGACCTTAACCAACCACCCACAAACAATGCCCCCAAACGATCCAAGTCTGTTAAGCGTGTGTCCGGCCCAAAAAGTTCCAAAAAACCTGTAGACCCTTTTGCGAAACGTCAATTAGGACAGAGCAAAATTGGTTTTCAAATGGTAAATCACTATCATTGTTTTCAATTGAAGATTTTAATTCCTGTTGTGTTCAGACACTGGCTGTATTGCTATAAGAAGGCATTTCTTTCAATTCTGTGAATGTTGACTTTCATCCTACAGTTGCAATTTGTGCTGAATGGTGATGTAAGACTATTGGTCTCCTGTTGAGAAAATTGCCAATTACCACCATTTATGCCTTGTCAGTGTTTCTTTTAATAGGACATTGCCACCTGGGGGGGTCAAATAGCCTTGTCATTACTAATGCGAGGAACTGCTCAGAGGCACTGTTTGAATCAAAGGCAGTAATAAGGTGGGAAAAGCAGCCGTAAACCAAAGCAATCAGGTGCCAGAAAAATGAATAGAGAAACGAAGGAGGCACATTTTGCTTTGATTATTTGATTTAAAAATAAATTATTTTATTAAATCTTCACCCAGTGATTTCAAAACTCAACGTTTAAGTAACAACTACAATATATTACATGCATGTGATTGCACAGAGTGGCAGTGGTTTGCACTCTTGCCTGAAGACCAGAAAAGTCTTGCAATACGGTTTGAAATTGTTCTCTCTTTGCTTTATAGGCTTTTTCCTGCTGTCATGTAGGGGAGACCGGGGGCTAGTTGTATCACTTTTTATACTTTTATATATTTCTTGGAATCAATACATCGTATATAAACAAAATGTATACCAGATGAAGGACCAAAGTCTTAGGTATATTTTTTGTGTTCATGTAATTTTCATACTTTTTGTCAGTGCAGACTTATAAGCCATCAAATAGGGGGAGTGAACATGTGACATGTTGCCCCACCAATGGCTAAGTTCACTAAGTTGTCACACTATATGGGGTAAGATGTCACACTAGATTTTGTAACTAGTAAAACAAGGACAAAATTATCCTTGTTCTCCTGTTTTTTGTTTTGCTTATTTGTTTTTACAGCCAGAGACATTTTTATCATTGATCTTGAAAATATACCATAGTCATTGAGCAAATTTTTAAAAATCATTGGGAATTGCTGTCATGTAGGTCATAGCTCTCAGCCTCAAATGCCTGTTTTGCTTCTCTTAAACTGGAAATTTGAGATTAAATTGAAAAAAAAAAAAGCATTAATAGATTGATGGATGGTTCGTCATGAAATTTAAACCATTCCTGACGTGGGCATACTGTAGTTCCAAAAACAACTGAAAAATCAATTTTAAACAATGAAACAAAATCTAGCTAACTAATTTCCTCACTCTTCAGACTCATCATCTGAAGGGCAATTCTAGCATATGTAAACTGAATTGCCAGAGGTGCATTTTTCATTGGCCCATTCTTTGCATATGTGTCAACAAACCTGAAAATGACCGAGACAAGTTGCCCCAACCTACCATGTTGGCTAATACTTGTTTAAAGTTAGCTTAAAACAGAGCAGTGGCTGAGGCATGGCTAGATGCCTGAATCTCTCTTCTAACGAGTCCACCTGATTTGCTGCTAGAATTTGTCTATGTATGATGCCCGTTTCAAAATATATGAAGTTGCAAAATTGTATTATGGGTTGTGCAAAACAAATAATTGGCATTCATCTCAGCTTACAATGAGTTATTCTCTTCTAAGACAGTACACAACACTAACAACTAGTATTCCACTTTTTTGTTGCGCCCTCTGGTGGAGAAGAAAATTGCAATGTGACAACTTACCCGTGATACAACTAGCCCCTTCCCTATGGGAGGAAATTGAGTACTTAACCATTTACACATGCATCTCAGAACAGTTTTCTATCTCTCAGTGATTGACCTATGAGCTTCCAGCATGAAATATTCTGCATAACACTGTACACTACATAAATAGACGACTCAACATGTTTGTTTTATGATCACATTTTTATAGAAATATTGGTTTGTGATGTTCAAATACAATTTTGCTTGAGGCCCCAATTTGATGAGGGGCAGCCCTGTTTACTGCAGTGAGCTTCTAGCATCTAACGCAGCCGAGGCTACTGGCACAAACACAGGCTTCTTGCCTGGGCAGTGCTATGCCTAGTGATGCCACCGATAGGCGGCTTGTCGTGAAGCAGTAGGCCGGAGCTTGCTTCAGTTGAAGTCACTGATGACGTTCGAACCACTTCATTGCTTCATTCCGACCGAGTCAGCTGACTGCATTGGTTTGACAGGTGGAGCTGAAACACCGCAGCGGCATCATGTCTGTGTTCAACACGTATTGTACGTTACAATTAGCCATCGCTTGTTTGATATTCGAAGTTTTGGACATTAATTTTGACTGATGGAGCCATCCAGGAAGCGCTCTCAAGTGTGGAAGCATTTTTATTTCGTGCCACCAAATAAGGTGAAATGCGCTCACGTTCCGTGTTCATTGTCTGATTCAGCGGAGCTTTTAATGCTACATGCTCGCGCCAAGTTATGATTTGTGCTGATATTATGCAACATCTTTGCAGCGCTACTGAAAACAATTAATTCCCACTTGTTAAATTAATAGGACAACTAAGTCCAAGATTGTTCTGACAGTGGTGACGTCATCCAATCACGTACTATTCATGGCGTTTTCTAAGGCTGGGAAGTTGTTTACAAAAAAAAAAAGAAAACGACTGGGCCCTTCTGTGCAGAACATGTTGTGCCTCAATAAAAAACAACTTGAATTACTCAAGCATTCAGTGCACTAAGCAGTGCACAATGTCAACTATAAACACTCAGTATACACCAAGCACAATCTCTAAGAAAATATGAATGGCAAACAAAATTTCAAAGTCAATTTATTTTATTTTTTTATTTGTTGCTTCATGAGTGTAATTTCTACGATGGGGTACAAATGACAAATTCATAAAACACAGTTGCATTGCAAGTTAATTGAGTAATTGCCACATAAAAAATTGCGATGTTAGGTTTTATTGTTTTGTTTTTTTATGATTATTTTACTGTTTTATTTATCTTTCACAAGAAGCATGTCACATTTTTCTTTTGGATGATAAACCCAAATGCACAATTATCCCTACTGACACTAGAGATCATCCAAGGAATGAATGAAGCTTCGGGTAGTGAACCATTTTATGAGAGTGGTTCAAACAAGGTTCAGAGCTTCAGAAAGCCTCGTTTTGCCATCACTAGCTATGTCTTTTGATTGTCGCCAGCAGTGCTGATTTTTTCCTTTTCTGTGTTGGAATTAAGGAGTTAATGAATTAGTACAGAAGTTACAATTAATTAAATTGAATGGAAGTTGCACCTTTGTGTTAGTTCTGCTTTGTTTTGAAGTCTTGACCATAGTGTGGTAATTTGTTTAGTATGTTAAGGATGTGTGCGAAAGTGTGCGTTTTGGATCCCACAGAGCAGACAACAATCGTGTTGAAAAAAAGTCAAAAGGTTTAATAGTGACACAAGGCGCAAGGACAAATCCAAGGATTACAAAAGTATCAAAATAAAACAAAGTTAAGTTAAACAGAAAGCGCATGGATCAAGTCATGTAGTGAAATTCGAAGTAACATAAAGGCGCGAAAGTACAACTAAAAAAATCTGTAGCAAAAATACTAAAAATTAAAAACGAGCAGTAGGGCTAAGCCGCTGCGGACAGGAGGATGAAACACAACAACAAGGCAGTACTTAACAAGCCGAGTGATCAAAGTCGTTGTAGGCAGCAAGCAAGGTGAATACTCTGACACCTCTTGTTCGCAGTTTGTCAGCTTTTAAAGCCAGCTGAGCAGCACCAAGGACACAGAAACATAACATAGTATGCCCCCCATTGGCCAGGTATGGCTACTACATTTAGATGTATGCACTCCCTGCTCGGATAAAAGGTTAAAAGCAAGATGGCTGCCTCAGCTCTGGTGCGTGCACGCTTGTGTGGGAAGGGAGAAAATAAGCTAGGTAGGCATCTCAGCTCTTAAAGGCACTATTTGAAGCCTAAAGGATTAGCATTGTTTATGTATCAACTCTCCAAACTACCCAACCTCCATAACCCGGTTCTTGACCTCATCGCCTGAGCAAACAATTGGTGAATCAATGAAGCCCTGCTGAGACCTGCACTTGCCTTTGAATTAAGAACATTGAAATCTTTGAAAAATGGTAGAAACAAATGGGTGTCTTGAAGGACACTATATAAATCTCATTTATTAGTATTTTCAAAGACAAACAAGACTCCACTAGATAATAAAAGGGAAGCAGCCCATTTACTAATTTCCTCCTTCGCTTATTGTGAACGCTTCTGTAGAGGCTTATCATTCTGATATTTTCAGAGGTTGAATTGGGAAAGTAGGGATTTCCACAAAAATGATGGCCGCATCATCCCTTTAATAATGGCACCACCATGAAGCCATGATGATATTGTTAAGAAGTGGTAAGAAATAAATGTGAAGAAAAACACAAGTTACTGATCACAGATGTTAACAAGCACATAAAATAGCTTGTTGGATAAGAACCCCCAAAACACAGGGTCTTCATTGTTTCAGCACTATTGCAGGCTTGCATGGCCTCTACTTTCCTGCCAGTCTCTTGAGAATTTCACACCAGATGGAGTCCTGCTTTAATGAGATGCAGGCTGGATCGCCATTAGAAAAATACAATGTACAATAATGCATTGTTGGTTGTAATTACCTAAAGGAGCTTGACCTTTGTAAATAGGAGCTAAATGCTAGCAGTCTCGATTTCTTTCTGTCATTCCAGGTTTGCGGACTAACCTTTCTGACTAATTACAGTAGCATGCAAGCTAACATACAAGCTATTTTACTATGTAAGGCAGTTATGACCTTAACACAATAGTGTGTTTTTGTACATAACAGCGGTGGCAAAGAAATAGGCCTGGTCAGTCATTCTATTTTATATACAATTCTAATTAGCTGACGTCAAAATTATACATATTCAAATAGCACAGGTAACAGTTTAACCCCAATGCACATAAACAACCTACAATCACTTATAACACTTAATTTTGAGGCACTTACTTGCAAATGCACATACACTAATTGGGTGAATTTGTGGAGGAACTCAAAAATGTTATGTTCCCATTCATCTGGCTATTAGCGTGGGTCTTAAACGTATGTGGCCAAAACATGCCTTATTAAAATTAAACTGCACCAATAAACTAACCACCAGAGGGTGCTGGAACTGCACAAATGGAATACAACCTTTCCTTTTTAACACATGCTACTTTTAATATTGTGACATGACGATGACAATTTTGTGGCAGTACTGTATTAATATTACAATATTGTATTTTTGTTACATCCTTAGCAGTACTGGCCTTGTTTCGACCGGTCATGAAATAAAAAATCTCCAGTCCAACCTGTCAATAAAAATGCCTTCTATTCTGAGACAAGCCCGAGACTCTTACAGAGTGGTCTTGAGACCAATGTTACACTAGAAATCACGTGAGATTTCTGCTTCGTATGACTTCACTTCAAGATTAATGGTGGGACACAATCATGATGTGTCTGGTGCCCTGTGTTGAGATTATCAGAGCAGACCACATATAATACGAACACAACTGTTAAATAGCTGTGTGGATGAAATATATTTTATATTTGAAAAATCATTTTGTGTGTACCAGCTGAAAGCCAGAGGACTCTCATGCAAGACTTTCCACATTGTATTGCAGACAAGAAATCTCTTATGATTGTAGCTTTGGCTGAGAAGAATTCTGTTTTAGTTACTTGATGGGGGCTTCAGTTATTTCATTATACTGTATAACTTTTTGACTGACAAATGGAATGATGAATAAGGCAGTTAGACTTTATTAGGTTCCAAAAAGAATTGTAAACCCATGAAAGCATCCAGGCATACACTCACTGCTCTGGATACACAGACGATAGATTAAGGACATATCAACGTCAAATTACATTACAGTGGATGTATTTCTACTATTGCATCATCTCTACCGTAATATTGCCCAAAGTTACGCCTTTCCAGTCTGCTGTTGGCTCTTTAAGTTTGATTTTTTTCTCCCCTCTATTTTGCGCAACCTTCCCATTTGTATTACATCCTCAAAGAGAATCAATACAGAAATTGGAAAGAATGCCTACAGCATAGTCATCTATTGGCATGGTGTTTCATGTTGTCACTTATGTTGAAACATACAGTGAAAAAAAGACAGACATCCCTGAACAGACTTACAATTGCATTTCTGTCTCAAGAGAACAGACCCAGGGCTCATGGTTTAAGTTGCTTGCGCTGTATATTCCTTCAGGAATTTGTATCTTTTAAATGGACCATCAGCCACGGCTTCAGGCTATCACACTGCTGAATCACATTTTCGTCAAAATAAATGGGACATATCGACATGTTGCTTGCTGCTGAGAAAGCAACAGTACAGTAGAAGTCTTGATTAGAGGAATGGATGCCTCTAAAGGTGCATGCTTCTCAAATAAGGTTTTTGGGATGCCACCAGCTCCTCAAATTCTATGTAGAGGAAAATGTTACAGACAGACAGACAGACCCGCGTCTTCAAGATTCAAGTAGACCTGAAAGGAGTTAATCTCTTTGATAAAAGCCTTAGACTTTGTTTATGCGAATAGGCCATTTTTTTTACAGTATGTTGTTTCTTCTATATGAATGAATCTAATCGAATCTGGCAAGCTCAGTTTTAGGTGAACAACATTACAAATGCTGCACCTGTCTGGCACCGAGAGCGGAATCCGGCAACCTAGCTGTCGTCTATTTGAGTGATGCATGCAAGAGCAAATCTCAAACTATTGTATCAATCTCATCACACCAGTATCGATCCGTTATTGATACTAACTAAAATCAAGCAATTTCGCCAAGACCTTTAACAGAACCGTTAAGGGTGGATCTTATAAGTACTGCAGTTTTTAATGTTCAGCCCCAGGACCAGATTAGTAGCGTGGGGCTCGGTACCCAAACCTAATTACAAAATATTAAAAAAACAGCCAAGACCAAATTAGTTTGAGTGGGCTGCATTATATCAATTATTATAGGGCTGACACCATTGCAAGGTAATACAGCAGAGGTAGTATCGACAGGAACACATGTCTGTGAATCACTAATGTGATTAATACATACTGTAAGCAGATGTCAGCAGATATGCAATGCGGGCTACCTAGTATTGATCTAAACTCTTGCTCTCTGCCAACTCAGGGTTTTTCTTTCTTTCTCCAGCTGATGGTTACTCCCATGTGTCAACATGAAATTTAAAATCTTTTCACTAATTTCCTTGGTATCTACAGCTCCAGACTGCCCCTAAATGGTCACAATTTGCCTTTAAAATTTAAGACAAGAAGGCATATGACTGGAGGTCACATTGAAGTGTAGCTAATAGTGATATTTAACCTGCTTCTATGCTGGTCCTTCAAAATATATCTGCATCAAAACCGTCAGTCGCTCTAAAAAGTTTGGCGGAGAGGTGGGAGAAAGTCACATACATTTACTCTATTCCAAGTCACGAGTCAAATCCATCAAATGTCAAGCAAGTCCCAAGTTGATATGGAAAAAAAATCAAGTCTAGTTGTGTCGCCACCAAATTTTGAGCAAGTTGAATCGACTAAGGTCACTAAGTCTTGCTGTGTCACAAAATACTAAATATTGGAGTAATAAAAAAAAATTCTCTGATCATAAAACAAACAAGTGCACTAGCTCTAAAAACTAAATGAGCATTTATTTGGAAAAAAAAAAATAAAAGTCCATAAGTGGTTTAAAACAAAGAAAGCAAAAATTAAACAATGACACAGCAAAAAAGGTGGGGGCCACACTAACATTAAACTTTGTTGTCAAATGTAGGACTGCAAAATACCATCCTGCGCCCCACAAATGGCCCAATGGCAGCAAGTTTGACACCACTCATTCAGAGAATTTATGGCAAGCTACTAGAATGTCTGCTGGTTTTAGTGTACCAGCACCTACCTGAGGGAAAGAGCAGGAACGGATTTTGACCCGGGTGTGGAAGGTCCCAGATTATTTTGCCTGTTTTGGTATTTAGAGTGTGCAAGTCCCCAAGAATGGGTAGTGGGTATTGATGATTTTTTTCCAGCATTATATGTTACAGTCAGATTTTTTTTTAAATTATTATTATATATATATATATATATATATATTTAGGCAGTACTAAACCAGGCTGTAATGGAGGGACACAGGACTGGTCAAATGACTGCTGGAAAGAACAGCTCTCGAGGCAGGATGCTATGTTTTTTTTTCCACAATTTAAAATGTTTTAAGTGTCTCTATAGTCAAAGTAGGAAATACAATATTTTTTGCAGCACACTTTATAATCTTACACTAACGGGATTCAAGTCACTCCAATTAAAAATCACACATCTTGTGAACACAGGCCATTAACTCATCTTATGTCCTGTACATGTATTTTTAAAGGCTTTTGTTTTCCCGTACCTACTGGCTAGTAAGTTAAAACAGAAGGACAAGAGGGCTCTATAAAAGCTATTCGCATGAACCTGCTGTAGTTGTTTGCCTTCTTGAATGACTCAGAACCAGATGATTGGTTACAGTGAAAACTATTCTCTTCTAAACCAATCACAAGTATCAGCACACTTTCTCTGCAAAGCACGACTGCGCACACCTGGAGGGAGACTCCGCATCTGCTCAGCCATCTCTCTCTCAATGTGTGCAAGTGATTTATGTACCCAGTGAAAAGCTCAGTCAAGTGACTTATTGAGAGATTTGAGTTTGAATCAAATCGCTCTGCTATGTGCTTTGGGTGCAGCCTTATTAGGTGTGCTGGTACATGAAGTATTGGACAGCAGTTAAAAATCGCAGCTCTGGATGTATTTTTAATTGTAATTATAACTGATAACTATCATTACATACCACATACATAGCACATACCAAAATCCACCTACAAAATGTTTAATATCCCACAATAAAACACACATTTTAGAGTGGTAACGATTGTTTTAAAAATATTTTTTATAGACGTATCCCTTTCCAGAGTGCATTGCATCCTGACAGAATTACAATTTTGTTTTTCTAATAATCAATTGGCTCTCATTATGACCACAAATGTGCTCTAGCTATTAAACATCTGTGTACAGTTTACACTCCATACATATAATAATTTTAAATTTAAGGCAATATGAATAACTTCAAATCAAATTAAAAGCTGTTCAAGAGGTTACAACACTTTCCACAACCTCTGTATACAGTAGTATTTTTGTTAGTTACATATTGGTCAAAATACATTCAATAAAGACATCCAAAATATATTCTATCAATCAACCCTTTTTGTATACTGCTTTTCGAAACCACCCTATCATAGCGGACTGTCAATCACAGAGATGACATAAAGGCAGCCAGCCATTCACATCCTCACTCACACCTTGGGGCATTTTCAACCCTTCATCTCAACAACCATTTTTATGGACAGCAGGAGGCTTGGACCCAGAATTTTTTTTGCTGTGTGAGGTGACAGCGCTAAGCACTTTTCCGATGTGCTAAACATGGTCTAATTCCAGGACAAGGATAAATAAAGATCCTCGTGGTGAGTGAATGTGTGTGTGTGTGTGGGGGGGGGGGGGGGGGCATATGACACCCAATAGCACCATAGAGTGAGAGTGAGTGAGCAAGTAGCAAGAAATGTTTGTGAGTATTTTAGGGTGCAAATTGAAATTAGACAAGATGAGACTAAGCGGAGATTGGAGCAATCTCTGTGACATTAATGGACCCTGCTATGCGTGGCCATGTTGACAAAACCGGTACATCTGTACTTTTCAGCTGACGTGTGTCAGGATGGAAACACATTTAGTAGAAAAAGAGTGCTGTTTTCTATGTCAGCACTAAAGTGCTGATGTCAAACTGTCAAAACAGGAGCTATCATAGGTTGCATTTTACCTTGATGTTCCTAAAGCTCCTTTTAACTGTGAGAACAGAGTGCAGACATTTGACGCTTAGCGTTGTTTTTGCTGAATTGAAGGTAAACGTTGAGGCAAAAGCTTGTACCTAAAACTATTTCTTTTGACCTTTAATACAGTAAATAAAGCCTTGACACAAAACTGTTGTAACATGCCCAGCCCATCGACTTCAATTTTATGGGTCAAAAAGTTTAGCTGAATGTTCAGAAAATGTTAAAGCAATAATATCATGGATCCTTCCTTCCTTTTTTTTGTTTTGTTTGTTTTTTGTTTACATTTGGAAATTATGAATTCTGTGATTTCCAACCAGGATGTTGTGACACTTAAGTTCCCGACTAGTGTACCCTGTAAGATGTTTACACATGTTTACAAAGCTTTTCTACCTTCAAGGTACTCAAATGATAAATGGACTGAACTTATATAGCGCTTTCTACACCAAATGGTGCTCAAAGCGCTTTACAATGTGTCACATTCACCCATTCATACATCAGTGGTTGGCTGCCGTCATGCAGGGCCCTGCCAGGTCGCACTGGGAACAAGTTAAGGTTCAGCGTGTTGCTTAAGGGCACTTCGACAGGGTTGAGGATCAATCCCACAACCTTTAGGTTGGGAGACCACCGCTCTATCACTGAGCCACACCGCTCCCTGATCAGATCATCAGGGAGGGGTGCCACAGAAAACTATCCAATTCCTGTAAATTTGAAAAGTATGATAGTGGTCATCACACATTTTAGTGACAATAACGTTTCGATGGTTATAGGGTATTTCAATGTCCGGATCCCAAAATTAGAATCAGATTCATTGGCCATGTAAAAACACACGAGGAATTTTTGTCTTCACAGTCACAATCTGTCCAAGAAAAAATAACAATGACCAACGGACAGAACGGAGAGCCTGCCGGTTTGCTAATTTGCTCACCGAGTTTCAAAAAAAAAAAAAGAAAACATGAAAAAGAAACAACTCTAAACTACAACCATGATAAGAAACATTGTTACACTAATAGCTCTATGATGGTTTTTGTTTACAAGAAAAGGTGATGATCCTATATCCATGGATGTACAGGGAGTTAAAAATAGTATGATCTGGTGTTAATGTCAAAGAGATTTGTCAGATAAACTCAGATCTGACTACTTTCCACAAGGTGTGGTGTGAGTAAACAGTCACCAACAGGCAAGCATGACCTTTATTATTATTTTATGTATTTATTCTTTTACATTTGTTCCTGTTGTCCGTGTTCTCTTCAACCCATTGGAACATCCAACAATGTGCCCAGAAGCCTTGTTTCCCATATTCATGCATAAAAGACGCTAGTTTTTCCCGGGAAAAACAACTGTACGTACAAACACATCAATATGTTTTGATGTCACACAAGGAAAGTTCATGTCTGAGTCAATTCAGCTCATCTATTTCCCATTCAGAGTTACTTTTCTGCTTCTCACAGAAAGACCCCGACCGGCACGCCACCGGGTGGCTACAAAACGCCATCGGCCTGCCAACCATCACTACACTCTCCATGTAGGTTTCCATTTCCGACTCTCTGGTTCCCTCTCGGGTTCACCCAAACCCCTTAGTTCACTTGATTCCTTGCCCTACGACACCATTTTATCACCCCATTGTTTTATTGACACGGATTCCAATTCCGATTTAGACAATTCTAGATTTTTTTACTAGCACTCTAGACCCTTATGTTTTTGGCACGGTTTTCTTTTGAGGATTATTTTAATTCCATGTCACGTCGCTCCCCGTTACCCCGGTCTCTGTCATGTTCACCACCCCGGCCCCCGTCATGCACACCACGTAGCCCCTTGTCACCTTCACGTTATGTTCCCTCACCTAGTCACAATCTCTCTAGTCACGTTCCCTCGGTCTCTGTATTCTCGGTTCCGGGTATCCCTGGTGCTCCTCACTCATCATGGTGGCAGACTGATGTGCCCCGGTTCCTGCTCTTCAGTCAACAGCAGTGAAATTAGCCACAGCCAAGCCACCTCAAGCCACGTCAACCCAAGCCACATCCAAATCAAACCAGTCTTAGCCCGCTAAGTCTCAGCCCGCTCCGTCCACCCAGCCACAACTAGCCAACCCAGACACAGCTCCAGCCAAGCCAAAAGCCAAGTACAGCTAAAAGCCAAGCACGGCCAAGCCAAGCACGACCATGCGAAGCACAGCCAAGCCAAGCTTCGCCTGTGCCGCTGCAGCCCCCGGCCGCTTCACCTCGTCTTCAGTAGCCCTCAGTCCCCGTCCCAGAACCTCGTCTGCAGCAGCCCCAGGTCTCACCGCCTCGGAACCTTGTCGGCAGCAGCCCCCAGTCTCACCGCCTCTGAACCTCGTCTACAGCAGCCCCAAGTCTCACTGCCTCGGAACCTCGTCTGTAGCAGCCCCGAGTCTCACTGCCTCGGAACCTTGTCTGCAGCAGCCCCGAGTCTCATCTCCTCAGCCGCGACAGTCTCTGACCCCTGTTCCTGTTCTGGCAGCGCACGATCTGCTGTGATCATCTGGTCCTCATCTAGCGGTGTGCGACTGCCTCTGAGTGGAACCCCGGAAGCCCTCCTGACTGGCACGGCCGGTCTCCTCGTCGTCTGGCGTCTGTTTTGGGCTATTTTTGCTTTTCGGTCGTTGGGGGTTCTGTCATGTTTTGGGGTTTAGGGTTGTTTTTTGGTTTGGGTTTTTTGGGGTTTCATTGTGGTTTGTTTTGTTGTGATTTCCTTGTATCCCTTTTTCTCGTTAAGTGTGATCTTGTTCACCTGTGCTTGTGTACGCTCCCTCTTGTCAGCCAATCAGTGTCCCCAGCCATGTGTGTCTTGTCCAGGTGTCCCTTGTTGTGTAATTAGTTGGTATTTAGTCCCCATCCACACAAAAGCTAGTTTGAATGTATCCTCACAAGTTTCTTACCGTTCGTCCACATGACGGCGCGGTTTCAGAGCTTGAAACCGATCACTTTCGAAACCGAGCTCCAGAGTGGAAAGATTTCAATACGCACCCCGTACGCGTTCGTCTAGACACCTTATGCAGGATACTCCTCCAGCGATGACGTAATGATCGCAGCTCAGTGACGACGCCAATTCGTGCGTAACTGCGCACGAACCGTCAGTTTGTCAACAACAATGGCGGATAGCCGTGTCGTAGTCATTTAGCGCAGCCTCCTTAGCTTGCTTATGTTTTTGCAGCAAAATATTTTGCGTCTTTATTCCCATGTTCAAAAAGTGTTGTTGTACTTGAATCACCCACTCATTGTCACTTCTCCTGTGTTCGTCTTTTTCAAGTTGTTTTGATACATGCAAAGCCATGTTTGTTGTAGTTTCCAATAAAGTTTTTTAAAAAAGTGTCCGTCTTCTTCGCTGATTCTTCTTCTACGCTTTCCGTTAACTCCCTGTGGCTGAGCTACAGCTCCACTCCAGACTTGGCGTATACATTACAGCCGTTAAACGTCCTCAGCGTCTTCTTTTGGACACACGCAAGTTTTGAAATGCTTCTGTGTGTACGAGATTTGTTTGAGGAACGAAACCGGTTTCGCTTCCGTCTGGCCTTAGTCCCCTGTTTTTGGTTCAGTTCTTGTTGGCCATTGTCATTGTGTTGTCTGTCGATGTCAAGCCACGTAGTCCCATGCTGGATTTTTTAACCTTGTTTTTGTTTCTTCTTGGCAGTTCTCTATTTGCATTCCTATTTTTGTTAATTAAAGTACAATACATTATTTGGAACTCCACCGCTGCCTCCTCATCTCTTCTTCCCTTCACCTGGGTCCTCAATCTCACCTCAAACCCTGACAGCAATGTTACTAATAAAACTGATAAATTAAGCACCTTAAAAAAGCTTTACAGGGGTCTCCTTATATTACTTTGTATTAAAGGGTGCTCTGTAGATTGTCTAACCCATTTGTCTTTGCTCACTGTATATTAAATCGGACAGGTTATAGTTTACATACAAAGCAGAATTAATTTGGATGCTATTCATACTGTTCCATGTTTTCCATTACAATTTATTTTAAGATTAATTTATCTATTTGATACAAAAAGTGCCATAATTATGTGCCACACTGCTTGCCTTTAAGTGGCAAGCCAGAACTGAGATTAAATTAACAATGATTTTGTATATGATTTAATCTACAAAACAATACCGTGACATTTTCTCACTATACAACTGTATCATGGCAACCTAATGAGATGTCTCTGTGTCTTCTTCATGTACTTTGTACTTCGTATCAGTTCATTAACCCCACAAAAATGTTGTTCTGACGCGGTTCATTTCATTGGTCTCTGGTGGGTCTGTTGCGCCATTTAATCTCTTTCGCCACTGTTTCAGCTGCCTGCTGGTTGTCAAGCTTGAATGTAGCTTGTGTGTGAATCTTTTCAGACGAGCATGAATGTCAGCAGATGAGAAAAAGCACCTCGCAGGGGAAGCAGTGTTCCATGAGGGGCAGTCTACTGGCTCATGCTGTTCATTTGACAGCTAGTAAAAGGTTTTGTCCTTCTGTATTCAGGACACTTGTTTGGTCTGAAAGTCTCATATCTATTTTTCTCAACGGTGTCTTTATCGAGGCCCATATGATATACATATTATGTGCCGATAATTTGCACCGTATAACGCCCAAGCATCAGAATTAGAATCACCTTTATTGGTCAAGTATGGACCAACAACTAAAAATCACACCTATGGTCAAGTCACTCGTTACCTAAATGCATGCTTTTTGGACTAAGAGGAAACTGTAGTACTCTGAGATAAAGGGACACACAATCATGAAATCCATGTTCACCGTTGGCTCGCCCCTGCAGTTTATGGGAGGGCTATCCAATGGCTAACAAAAAATATAGGGTGTGAAAAAATGCAATCTTCAATCATTAGGATATTTTGACAAAAGCGTATTATAGACATGTTATTATTATAGTACCGGGGAACTAGAAGTGCAAGATATGTCCAGATTTTTATGATGTCTTTTTTTTCATTGCCCCCAGAACTAATCGATGCAGGGTCAATGGGGAAATTTGTGCATGGAAGAACTTGCAACCCAGTTGAACATACCAACCATCAATCATCAGATAAACACACAACTTGCTCGTCCAAGGCTCTGTAGCACCATTCACCCCTGACCAACAGTTATTAACCAGCTTTTCAGACATGCTTTAAAAAAAAAAAAGACCTGTATCAGCATCAGCACTTAAAGAAGCACACAATTGTCAACCGATAGTAACATTGAGATATCAGCTCAAAGTTATATATATATATATATATATATATTTTTTTTTTTTTTTTTTTTTTTAACAAAACACTATTGTTAAGTGTTTATGGTTGTGTGTGCTTTTTAATTAATATTATTTGGATGACTGCAGGTCTACTTATGCTGTTGCAGTTCAGATTTTAGGACCTGGAAAACTTTACAATCGAGGAAAGGCTATGCAAGCATTTTATGGTGACAATTAAATTCAAATGAGTTTTCTTTTATTGTGCCCTTTAGCAAACACAAGTTTGTAAACACTAAGAAGATGACTTGAGCGCTAGAGAATAAAATTAGAGCTACAGGTGAAAAAACTATCATATATTTTACAGGATTAATGTCACTTTTAAGACAACTTCTTACAAATGCCTGTTTTCACACAAGGTCTTGTTGAGATTGTTTGGTTTATTTTGAAGTACCAGTATTTATCCATACGTCATTCGCTACAAAATTGGCCTATTGGCCTATGGTATTTTGTATCAAAGCAGCAATTTTGCAAGTATACAATCAGTGGGACTGTTATATGAATACAAACAGCAGGACACCTACTATTGGTAACCTTCCATCAGTCTACTGGAACACAGCTGACCATAAATGAATATATACATACAGTAAGTACTCATAACAGGCCTGGCAGTGTATATCTACATAAATATGTGTAAACACTTACATTCTTCGCCATCTTCTTCTTCGTTTTAAAACGAAGAAAAAGACAAAAAGCAAACTAAAATAGTTAATAGCCGCCATATTGTCGTCCTCGTCCACTACCGTGGTGTGGAGCTCATATCAATTTCTGAGCACAGCTGTTTACTTTCCTCTACCTGCCTTCACTGGGTTCCTTATTTTGTAGCATTGTGAATAACCGAACGGCACATTTGACCAACATTCTGAGTTTTCGAATGGTCTGAATTAAACCAAGCGCTCGGAGCATATTTCCGTACACACGTGTGCTGCCGATGTGCAGTGTGCGCATGAACACAGCCTATAATCAGCAGCTTGGTATTTATTTGTCATAGTGCATATTAAAAGTTAAATTAGTAAGTGTTACAATTGTTTAAAGGCTGGGAAATTATATCAGAAATGGAAAAACAAGGCAATTACAAACTCACAATTCTCATGTCATAAAATAAATGAAGCCACAATAAATCCTTAAAGATCTACATGTATTTAGCAAATGTTGAATGCTATATTACTATGTATATATACTGTATATATTTATATTTGTCTTTGTCATTCCCCTGTTGTGAATGCTCTATTAGTCTGTCCATGTGAAGCAGTTTTATGCTTTCTTCAGCACAATTACCAAACCATGACAGTCCATTTCGGCTTTGTCAAACTCCTCACTTAACGTTCCAAATATATCCATTACCATGCAGATTGCCCCATTATCTACTGGAAAAAGGACACTTGTTTTCAAGTGAGATGTCATGATATTCGGTGACAAACGTGAAAGGCTATTACAGTCAAGTGTTTTTGTGTACTTGTATCAACTTTATATATATTTTTTTACATTGAAATAAAATTATATTGCACCAAACAAGTCTCAACATTTACTGTGACCTAAGTGAGCACTGTATGTGTTTATTCTAGCTTGCATGCTACTCCAACTGGTAGCTGTCATTCTTGTATGCACATTTTGGTGCACCTACTGTATATGCCAGAGATTTTTTTTCGTTGTCTTTTTTTTCACACCACCTTCAACCATTGGTGACCCACCTCGAGGTGTGCTTGCCTGCTTCTGTCAAAGTCCTACCAAATCAGATACTTTTGAGCCCTCGGGCTGACAAGCCAATCCATCTTCACCTGCAAAGGAACTTTACACCGTTTGTCTTCAGCATCCGCCCTCTATCAAGGAGAACCAAAATAGATATGATAAAATATTCACAGCTTTCTCCCTGATAATGACATTCAAGAATGTGTCCTCAATCCCAAATTGTATTTCCATTATTTATTATTGTAATATATTTCCTGTGAAACTCACGATTGCTTTATAGTGTATAATCCAACGTGGTCTTACATGTTTCAGGATACACCAATCGAAGAGTCAAAGTGTTAATAATTAAATTTTGTACAGTACATTTAGAGGGCAAACGGTTCATTCATGAATGTTCACACACTACTACACAGCCAATAAGCAATGTCAGGTTTGTAGTGCTAACAGGATTAAACACCAAGACTGTCTTTTACTGCCACTGCCAGGCACAGGCCTGGAATTAATGGGATAGCTTTTAAAGATGCTGATCATTGGGAAACTCATGTCATCTAACAAGCTCCATTTAAGTTCTCGGAGCATCAAGACAAAAAAAAGAACAATCACCCAATTCTCAAAACAAGTCATGAATCACCCAATTCTCAAAACAAGTCATGAAATCACAGACACATTTGGTGACAAGATACACTATGTCTGTGTCCCTGATGAGGCTAATTAAAAGTAGACAAATGTTTCTGAAAGTGGATTCGATGATGTCAGAGTTCACTGCTTTGTGAAAGCAAAGTCAAAAGCTTGTGTGGATTAAGTCATTTATCATTTTTTGATAATGATTATCCTGTTCAGTTCATGGAGAGCTTGTGCCTGTCCCAGTTTAGGTCAGACAGGGGTCAGACTCAAATAGAAGTAACCAGTCAATCACAGGCACAGGCACCTTGAAACAGACAGCTGTTCACAATCACATCGACAGGCAGGGGTCTTTATTCAATCTAACATGTTATGCACTGTGGCAAGAAATCAGACTAACTGGAGACTAACACTGGAATCAAACACCAAACAGAAAGGCCTATTCAGCCAAATATTGAAATATATATATATATATTTTTTTGTGCTAAGAGCATAAACAGTTAAACAGAACCAATCAGACAGTGTTTGTTACACATTGTGATGTGATGGTTTGGGCCGATGGATGGGCGCTACTAGATAGCCAAGAGGGGAGCAAAACTTGGGGTGAATGCCCACATGTACTCCCTTTATTGAAAGATAAAAAACAAATAAGATTAATAAAAAATATATATGTTTCTCAGCTCTATCACGTGTAGCGATTATTTGGTTTGCCTTAATGGCGAACGAGAAATTTAGACAGTACAGAGGGGCGTTGTAATTCCCTTAGCAACCTCTGGGGGCACTACATTGACTTTGCTTGTTTGTAGGAGCAAAATAAACAATAAAAATCCTATTATTAAGTATTCATAATCTGAAGTTGCTACTATGGTTAATTATGGAGTTATTTGCTTTAATAAGAGAGAATTACTAATCCATTCAGAAAACACAAATGATTCAGCAGAATCTTTAGACAGCAAATTTATTTAACAACAAGCTGTCACAATAAAGGCTAACAGTTCTGTACACAACCACTCAGGTTAAGAGGCGCCACCACGTGTCACGGTTCCATACTACGGATTGTTATAACATACTGTTTGTGTGCCGAAACTTATATTTGCAAATTAATGTGGTCTGCTGGCTTTCTTACACATTTTTATACGGTAGTATGTTACCTGAAAAGCAGATTTTCTCTAAAGAAGATGCAACCAAGATCTGCAACAGTATCCCTAACATGTTAGGAAGCAAAAGTTTAAATACCTTAAGGTATACTATACCGATACTATACCAATTCGGTATAGTATCAAAGCAATTGACTTGAACTACATTCACTTTATTTCTCAAATGTCAATTTTCAACTACAATATATCTAAAAACTAATTACCAATCAAAATTGCGAACACGATTTGACTGTAAATCTATTATTATAAAGGCACACGCCGATCAAATGACCGGCGGATCACAATTAACATATGGTGGTAACATATAGCAAAAAATAAAATAAAAAAAACACTAGCAACAAAAATAAAAAAAAATTTAAAAATTAAATTTTACTACTGCTACATTTGACTGTCAACTGTCTGGGAATGCAGATGGAATGAAAATCAACATTTCTGCCAGCAGAAGCATTCTGTGTGAAAGTAAATTTCAAGTGGACTAATCACTACTGATTTGTGCACTGCAGCCCTAGACCAAATAATAAATTTGAGCCTGAAAAAATTTAACAGCTCTTTAAACTTCAGTTATAAGTTTAGGGAATAGTTTTCAGAAAAAATACATCAAGTTGGAACCTTTCAGAAAGCTGAGTCACAAAGGCAGGTTGAAATCTGTGACAAGGCTGATGAGAGCATACATTATTAAGTGAATTGTCGCTGAGTGGAGGCTATAGATTTTGATTCAAAATATGTTTCCATGATCTTCACTCTCTCCTCTACAGTATAATGCCTTCAATCCATTAGGATGAGAATTGAGTGCTTTGTTGTTGATATTCCTAAAAATGAGAAATACATTTTTGTTACTTTGGAAATTGTAAGAATAAAAAAAAGTGTTAACATATTGGCCCACCCTGTATGTTCATAGTGCAGTTTATGGCCACTTGTTTATATGTGA
Organism: Vanacampus margaritifer; assembly: GCF_051991255.1. Taxonomy (NCBI): domain Eukaryota; kingdom Metazoa; phylum Chordata; class Actinopteri; order Syngnathiformes; family Syngnathidae; genus Vanacampus; species Vanacampus margaritifer. The sequence continues at coordinate 9,577,022 of NC_135437.1, forward strand.
CGAGATTCATTCTGATCTGCCCGTTTACATGCACTACTACGTTCATAAGATCAACCGGTTACAGCCGTTGGAGGTGTGGCGATCGATGTAAACATCACGTGATTTATCAAGACAAAGTTAATTTATCTATTAAAGCACGGTAGTTATAGCACTGGATTTTAAATTATAGATTAATGCCATTCATGTGTATATATATATATTGCTTTTCATACATAGATTTGGTTTTACATTCTCTGTAATGTACATTTTCCATGCTCAATTGAACTGTTTGACAAAGTGAGGTTCTGAGACTTGAAATTCTAACAAAACATGTTAGTGTGCCAAGATGTTGTCTGAACTTCAGGTCTTTGTCCATACACTACATGACGCGATAAGCAGATACCCTGCCATGTGTGTTCTCTAACTTGTATAAAAGCCCCATCCCATCTTTAGAGAGGGACAGGTTTACAAGGTTACATTTTAATGACTCTCTTTGCCTGGCCACACACTCATCTGATATGGTTCTGTTGCTGCTGTTAAAGCCCAAATCATGCTATCGCTGTGTATACAGGCCTAGCCAGGTCCATCATTAATACCGCTCTTATCATTGTGTCCGCCATGATTTCCATCCAATCCATTGTTATCAGTGAGACCCATATCAAACTGTGTCTGTCTTGTTGGGACATAGAGCAGAAGATTTGCTGCCCGACCCACTGTGTGTGTGCTCTTGCCTATTGGCCAACAGAACACAACAAAACCTTGACATTAATGATTCAGTGAGCACAGTAATTGAGTGCCTTTCTCATTTCCTGGCAGCTACAATACATTGATGGCACTGGGTAGACAGAGGAGTAGAATGATGCAACCATGCCAGTAAAATTATTGTAAGATAAAGAGGGTGAGAGAGTGGGTAAGGGATACATAATAGGAAATAAGGAAGGAAGGAGTACACAACAAGAGTGTGACTGTTTAAGGAAAAATCAGAAGCTGGAAAAGAATCAAATGGGGTGAGGGAGAGAGAGAAGCCCATAGGGATGTGCACAATAGTTATTTTGAGTGTATACTACAGTAAATCATTAGAATTAGTTTTATAAAATAGATTTGTTCACAAAATTGTTTTAGTCCCCTCACCTGGAATTAAACAAACAAACAAAAACAAAACCCATATTATATTTGACCAATGTGGGGATCATTAACAAGCTCATGGAATCTCGGTTCATTAGTGCTCCTAGCTATTGCAGTGGCAGTCATTAGAGAGAAGATGGGGTCACGAAGATTGGGTCACCTGAGGCCAAGTGTAGATGACAGTCATTTGCGCGTGGAGTGTCGCATGGGGTCAGATGTCGACAGTTCTTCAGTCCCCCTGGAGTGAAATCAACCAACATCACTCTTGACAGATGGTCTCCCTAATTGGTCAAGGTATCTGTCTTCACAACCCAAAATATCAAAAACCATACTTATCTTAAAGGTGGCATTTATAAGCATTTTTCTTGGCATTTGGACTTTTCCGCCTTCAAACTGTATTTTAGATCACTTGAAGGCTAAACTGTGTATATATATATATATATATATATATATATATATATATATATATATATATGATTACACTGTTTTGGGTGTATGTGTGTTTTTTCCTCTATCATTGTAAGGGCCTCACAAACAGGATCTGCGTACTATCCAACCAGTTAAACATTCAGAACAAAACACCATGAAGAACAAAATACTTTTTCAAGTTGTTTACTGGGTTTACGTATTGAATTTTGTGAAACTGGACCCAGCAGTAAGACAAGACAAAAATCAACAGCTTTCCCATTGTTGGGTAACAAAACAAAAACAGCAACATAATACGAACCCAAATTAAATATTATTTCCATTTTTAAGTAAATTAAGATATATTGTGTGGTAGGGATGCACCGAAATTACATTTTTTGGCCGAAACCGAAAATGAGAAATGCTTGGCCGAAAACCAAAATTATGCTTTTTTTTTTTTATTATCATTGCATTTATTATAATTAATTAAAATTATGATATTATTATAAAATATTCAGGCCTATTTAGCACGGGCATTTTAACAAAGCTTAATATAAAGAGAAGCAGCCATCGCCCCGTTGCACCACAATGTCTCCAGGTACATGACCATACCTCTTAATTTGAGTATGCTTGGAAAACAAACCTGCTCCAAAGGTACCCGGCATTACTGTTTCATCAGCAGGAAGCCTTGACAAATATGTGTACGACCCCATCAGAATGTGTTGGCCTCCGTAGTAAACCGCCTTTGAGCCCGAACGCCCCATGTCCTGTCACAGATATTGTGACCGTGAGAAACCTTAGTAAGACATGAATATGGAGGGAGAAAAATGGCCAAAAATCCCATAGCGTACTATTGTAGGCTACATTTCGGCCAAAGGATTCTGCTATGGCAATTGAGAACATACCAGTTGTATAAATATAGCATAGTATCTCATCTCAAGTATGATGTGCTGATTTTTGTGCCCACTATGAGCCTTCCACCACAGTGACATATAATATATTTCGTTTTATTATGAGTTCCGAGTTTTACCCCAATAGACATTTCTTCCCAGTTGTGATTATTGATTCTATGAGAGGGTGATGTGGGCCTCGTAGCATGTCCTTTAATTTTGTTTGATAATTAAAAAAAATAAGAAAAAATAATGTTTAGAATAATGTGTGAACGCCAAAGGTGTAAGCTCTGAAATGTTTTTGGAATTATGTTTCTATCTGCTTCAGGAGCTGAGATATCAGTTATTTTTTAATATTGTTGAATTTCCAGGAAAACTTCAGGACTCAAAAGTCACCAATGGGTTTTTTTTTGGCATGTTTTGCCAGGCACTTTAGGCCTTAATGGGTTAAATGGATTTTACCACCTGACTCACCTCTTTTTAAAAAAAAGTCATTTTCAGGATAAAATCGAAGCAGCATTATTTTGCTAGAAAAGCATTGGCAGATCTGTAAGAACCACACAACTTTGCGGCACACATACATGCAGAACATTGTGACGTGAATACAGACTGCTTCTCGGGACAGTAATAGACAATGGAAAGTGTTTGAAAATAATTTCATAACATTATCGTCACTACTGGTATTTTGAAGACGTTCAAAAAGAAATTCAGCAGTGGCTGCAATGGTACAGTGCCAAAGGTAAAATTGTATTTATAGAAGTCAAATGTCAAAACTTGGTTGCAATGAAAATGAAATCATTCCACGTGGCAGCAATTGTAGTCCTATTGCCTGTGCGTTGATTGAAACTGTGCCCATGATTCCATCATCATTCTTGTGAGAAATGGGAAGTAAACAGATTAACATCCCACAAGAAGGATAGCTATAATACAAGCTGGATATTGAATGAGTGAACAAAGAAATGGTAAATGGGTCAGCGAGTGAGTGTGGTTCAGTGCAGTGCTATGCATTTCTTCTCAGGCCAGCCTGTTTGACTCAGCTGCCTGTCAGCAGGACGAGGCAGATGGGAGACATAAAACGCTGCATGTCTTGACAAGGTAGTCCGTCAAACTTAGGGAGAACAGTCACAGGGGTAATGTTTTGACAAGGCATTAAATGTCTCCTTCGCAGACGTCCTGTATGGCATTGCATTAGACGGATGTAGAGATACTGATGGCTTTTCATGCATGCCGATGGCAATTCTGTATATGTGTGTATGTGTCTTGAGGAGTTGTTCTTATGCCCACATTACGACACTCAGCTAATGATGAGCCTTTAGCAGTGTCACTCATAAGTCTCAAATGTCACTATATAAGTGAGTTGTTAAAATGCAATTAAACTCGATTTGGTAAGGAACATCCCACCGTTTAATCAGCATTGTGACATCTCAAGTATATGATGTGTGTGTGTGTGTGTGTGTGTGTGCGTCTGTGCGTCTGTGCGTGTTTATTCTTTTTTGTCTACACTGTGCCGATGATTATTTCCACTGAACCTAATTCTGCTTGCTGTGTTCAGCTCTTACTGTTACAATATGTTTTGGCTGTGGAACACCCATACCTACAGTAAACTGTATATATTATGCCTAAGTACTTAGGTCAAATCTCAACATAGATAAGTGGTAACTTTGTGTTTCCACTTGTGTATTCAGACAAGATGGTAAATGCAAATAACAAGGAGAGATGAGTTGAATGTAATCCTGTAGTTCTTAGTTTGTTGCTTAAATTATCTGACAATCCAATTCATCAGAATAAAAATGTCTGACCAGTTATTTGCCACAAGTAGACACCAAGGTATTAAAATTTGTATCTGGTTTTGAATTTGTATCAAATAATACTCATCAAAAAAATTGAGGACTCAAAATAAGTTGACAGCAAATCCCTGCTTGGATTGCTGAAGGTATAAAACCATCTTGTCACAAAATACTGCACAGTACATTTGTGTTTATTTCTCCATGACTGAGATGAGGCTGAGCTTTTTCAATATGTTTTTCTGGTTCTCATGCCTCTATTCACCAGTTATTCCCAATATTATCCCTTCGCAACTCTTCCACAGCGTTTGTCTTCAGACAGCCTCGTCTGCAATATGGCCAGGCAAATTGAATCTGCCAGTCAACTGAAGTGCCACACTTATCGAATCCAACATACAGGGCTGTGCTCTATTGCTTTTGCATGACACCCTCCATGTTTGCAACCCCAGCCCCCAAGTTGCAGCTTAATTTTATTTTTACTTTTTATACCAAGGATAGTTCCCACTCTGACTGTAGCCTACAGTAAAGTCTACCTACCTTTTATTTGATTTTTCTTTCTGTGTTGATTTTGCTCTACTATCATGACTTGAGAATGGAGAACCATGGATGTGGTTAACCACGAAGAATGCGGTGTTTGACCGAAAAGGCTCCATGCTGGTTTCAGACCAAGTGTCCTTGAGCAAGGCTTTTCCAGATTGCTTCCCAGCCACTGGAAAGCTGCAAGCGTCTTTAGCTAATACCAAGAGAAGATCCAAACATGAGGTCTTTTGATGAAAGGAATCGGCAGTTCTAGAGGATGGTGTGTTGGGCCGTCTAGGTAAGATAATGATAATGGTTAGACATGGAGGAGCTCAAATTACGATGCACTATCAAGTAAGAACAGTACGTTGAAGCAATAACTCAACAATTGCTTGGGCATGTTACGCCATTAAGGCCTCTGCCATCTGGTCCAATTAATGCTGTTCGTAACAGACTGCATAAATGAATTTGTCACCCAGGTAAAACCTTTATAGACGTGACAAGGGGTGAAAAATTTCCAATAAAGGTTGGTAATCCATTGTTAGTGATGAACCTGTTCGTCATTTGACAATCGTCAGCAAAACGAGAAGGTCCATCAGCACTCGACCCAGTCAGTGTAACTTAGTCCATCATTTTTCTTTTTCTTTTTAAGTTTCTCGCCGTTCATCAACAAAACAGACGTCCGTCAGTGACTGATTGTGAAATACATATACAGTAGTTATATTTAAAACTGTCACTAGCTACTTTGGGAGCACTGTCTTCTGCTTTTGTCAGCAAGGGAGATGGTAATCCCGATGTGGGGATTATATAAGTATTGTCCTACAACCATGGCTCCTAGCAACAGTCTTCCTTTGATTTTTTTTTTTTTTACTCTATAGTACAACAAGCCTTTGACAAATACAGCATTTCCTGTTTTCAATAAATCTGGTTCATAAACTTTGCATTGCACTTAATTTAAGCGCATTGCATAGAAGCACATACAGTTTATTTGACTAGTCATTTGATTTATTCAGCAGTCTTTGTGACTGTTTTGTGTTTTGTTTTATCTGAAAATGTATCTCACAGGGGTACTTGCTACGAGGATGCTTGTGCTCATTTGTTTGCATTTTCAACTCCCACATCAATTGTGTGTCTTCTGTGGGTATTGAACAGTCATTCCTGAAAGTTTGACAAAATTCAAGTCAAGAATTTCCTGTGGAGAGTTATGTTCGAGCTTCATCTGCTGGTACTGTCTGCAAACCCACAGACAAAAAAGCCAGTGAAAAGAATGGGTTAACTGGAGGCTGTAAATTACTTGATGTGAATGGTTGTGTTTATATCTCAGTACTGTGATTGTCTGCTGGGTTTTACCTAGCCCCTTGTTTCCTGTCGGCTGGAATGAGCTTCATCTCTATGGTAGCTAGATGCTCCTGCACAAAAGGTACTTTACAGGAACTCTTACTGGGCCATTCAACCACAAGGAACTAAAAATTAGAATACACTTTGAAGTTCTTCGTCAGATTTATACACCCGTTTTTTTTACCTTTAAACAAAAAAAACTGACGGACGAAGCACTGACAGAAGTGGGGTTTTTTGTCCGCCGGTGAAATCGTCAGTCCATCACAGACGGATGCCCATTTTGATTTGATCTTTATTTATCTTGAGCGCGTACAAAAGTAAACAAAAAAGCTCATACAAAGCGTTCATTTCGAGAAGGGGCAGAAGTTAGCCAAAGCTTGTCTTGTCCTACCCCCTCCTTACAATCCAAATCATTACCGTTAACAACTTGTTTCCCTCAGAAACTTGTAAAATAAAATACAAATAAAATAAATTTTAAAAATTGCATATGTTACACAGAAGAGAATGATTGGCCAAGTCATCTGCTGTGCAACATATTTACGTTTTTATTTTGTCCACTGTAGCCTGTCAAAGCAAACAGACAAATTAAACAGCGTTCGAGGTGTGCGACCATGTCTTGCGTCATCATCTACTTCTCATCTTCCTCGACCTAGAATGAAACATCTGATATTACAGCATATGACAATCATATACATAGTATTTACATGACGTCACCGACCCCCACCCATCGACCCAGCACTCCTTTCGTGATGCAAACGACCAGCAAGACAACGCAACCAAATGCTGAGGAGCGCTCGTGTTGCTTACTACAAGCTACTTTGATTCATTCATTTGTTCATTCATTCCGGATTTTCACAAACTGCTTCACAATGGTTCACGGGTGCAAAATTGGGCGAACAAAGGGAAACTTCTAGATAGTATTCACATGCCGTCATTTGCCCCACATTATGTGCCGGTCCATGGAATGTCGAATGGGAACGGCACAGATGTGTCCGGAATTACAAAGATACATCGGAAGCATTTCTAACCGACAAAGTCTACCAAAGTGTGTTCCGACCATTTTGATTAAGGTAAGTGTCAGTGTAAGATGGTAAAAATGCTTTTACCATAATGTGATTGTGATATATATATATATCTGGCTGAAAATAGATTTGTGGTCAAGATGTTCAATTTCGAGGTCTCCAAATACCCTCGAGATCTCTCCAAATACCCTCCTTAAGGTTATTTTTCTTTCTCAGCAGGCCAAAAGTTGAAATTGTTGTTATAGTGTTATAGAGATTCTATTTCTGTGTATTCATTTTTACCGTAGTGCCACGCATACTGTACATATACAGAATGTGCCGACACATATACACAAACAATAATAATAATAATTCAGAATAAATACATTTCCACATCTAAACAGAAAGAATCACATGTAAACCAGTCAGCTTTTGTTAGATTACATGTATTTTTGTAATCTTTTGCATGTTCAAATAAATCAGAGTTGAGATTCTTGTGAAGAGGGTCCTTGCAAGGTTCTTTTTAATACAGAGATCTCTGGTCACACAATTGTATATCACCTAAGCAGTGTCATCCAAATGTGTGTCTTCTTGTTGAAGACACGGCACATTTATTAAAAAACAGTGATTCACAGGAAAACGCCTCCCCCCTCCCTTCAAGTGCAAAAATCAGATTAGACTTTCTTTCAGTAGCTCGTCCTTGAACTTGGAAAACCGGATTTCTGACGAACAGAAAGTCTTCTTTAGATAAATAAAATAAACTTATTAACTTACTAAGTTTCCAGGCAAGAGAAGAAAAGATAACAAAAATAACAAAAGCATTACTCATCAAGCTATATTGAGTTAACATAATTACACCTACATCTACACAGCTATAACTAAATTCAAAACAGTTAAAATATCAAATGAAACAGTAAAAATGTTAACAATGTTAACACTTTCCAGCCCTGCATACATGACCATAAATGACTACAGACGCTCCCCACCTTACGAACGAGTTACGTTCCGGACGATCGTTCGTAAGGTGAATTTGTTCGTAAGTTGCTTCAGTGCTATATTTTGTATTATAATTTATGTTTAAAGCCTATATAAGTATATTGAAGGTTTATATAAGTATGTTTAAGGCTTGTACAAGTAACCTGCATTGGTTTGTACTGAAAAAAACGTAATAAAATGGAGAGAATACGTCCAGTACTGTACTGTACTACGTATGTTAGAGAGAGAGAGCGAGAGAGACACACACAGTATGTACATGTACGTAATAAGATAAATAAAATGAAGTTTAATTTACTTTTGGAAGATGTACTCGATGCTTAAGGAGATGATGGAGGAGGAGGAAGAGGAGGATTTTATATCATGAGAGATTCTTCGTCGTCGCTGGAATCGGCTTCAAAAGTTATTTCCTGCTTCATGGGGACCGGCGTTTTCTTCCTCCTCCCCGCCACGTTGCTCAGCCTCCAATGAGCTCTCACAGCGCCAATCGTCGGTATTAGCGGCGGAAAGAAGCACTACGCGCAATACAAAATCTAACTTACAGCATTTCTTTCCAAACATTTTTCGACATACTGTACACGCAGACATGTTCGTATGTACCGTTGTTCGCAACTCGAATGTTCGTAAGTAGGGGAGCGTCTGTATTTGTATTTATACATAAAGTCCTTAATATTGTGACTCTTTTTCAGTTTTACTTCAAGACCATTCCAGAGCTTTGCACCACAAATTGAGATACACATACTTCTAAGACCTGTATGGACAGCAGGATGCTTTAGATTATGATCCCCACAAAAATTATAATGTCCTTGTCTATTTTGCTGATGATTGATGGACTGACGGAATGCCACTCCAATCTGTCGGTCCTAAAATTGTGGTGACAGATTGATGACGGATTGATGATTACAGTTCGGTTCATCTTGTAAACACGATGGACCGATGATGATGGAATGGTGCCCAGGGTGCTGACAAATGACGGACCAGAAACTTTTTGTGAAATACCCACCACTGATCTCAAACCAATGGCTTAATCGTGAGTTACATTTAAAGTAGTCAGATACAGAAGCAGACTGTGACCGCAAGAGGTGGAGGTGACTAAACTACATGCCGAAGAGCTCGAAGAACTATTGTTAAGGCTTCACGGGGGCAAAAAAAAAAGTGCACCAGGAGAATCATTCAAAAAACAGAAGTGGGTGAGACTTAAGCAAAGTACAGTTTGTAAAAGTGGCTTCTTTGGTAGGGCAGGTGATGCCTGTGCCGAGCAGCAGCAGCAAGCTCTCGACGGTCCAAAATGGGGCTCTTATTTCGAGCACAGATCGAGATACAGCGGGCTGGAAGCAAAATTGGCCAAACGGAAGTGCTGGAAAAGTACGAAAATAGCCTGAAATACAGTGGTTGTTGCGTCACCGAGTGAGAGCCAGCGCGCTGGAAGCATAACTATGCGCTCGGAAGTGTGGGGAGAGCTCAAAAATAGCACAAAATAGCAGCTCAGCGGAAGGCTCTTGGCGCTGCATCTCAAATCTGCAGTCTGCATGATCATGTGGCATGGGGGCCCGCTGTCCACCCCTTCATGATTGTCTTCCGCGCATATAGGCGACTTGGGTTTTAAAGGCTGCTATTGATTAATTATTTTTCCAATCCATTTTAATGGGAAAATTTGCTTCAGTTCACGAATGCAGCCTCTGAATGAATTATGCTTAAATCGAGGTTCTTTGCTTTTTGGAGCAGTGTCAATGCTCAAATTGGGTATAATCTTACAATGTCTTAACTTTTTCTGCTTTTCATGTACAGCACAGTAGTATTTAACTTTGTGCAATTCATTTGCATTTAATCTCCATGATCCATCCAATAGCAGCTATTCTCAAGGACTTTAAACTAAGACCACATGATTGCATTTTATCACATTGAATGTTAGAAGAAAATAACAATAGAAGGTTTGTGAAGTTAGGAGACAACAGTGTCAATATTCACTTGTAAAGGTTGAGTGGTATATTGGTCACTGATAGTGTAGTGGTTCACAAGCCTGACTTGTCATATGCTTCTCTATCATTGTGCCCTGTGATTTCCTGGCTGTGTCCAAATTTGAAATCGCCACAAATTACCATTTGCTTTTCATGCTGATAATAAAGAATGACTTTCAAACTGAAGGGGACCATATGCACGGCAACACATAAAAAATTCAGATGGAAAGGTGAGGTTGCTCACATGTTGCTGGTTTTCGTATGTTTCAGGCAACTGGGATGGCATCTGGAAGCAAAATAACCTAATTCATTTAGGGGCATATTCTCCAGGGTGCTTAAGTCGGAAATGGCACACTTTTTGGGCTGCGCAGATTCTCCCATCGACTAAACTTTGTCAATTTTGCACCTTCATAAAATGTACGCACTCTGGGTGGAGCAGCATTTAAATGAGGGCATCCCCTGGGCTGTACTGAAGACTAGCGCCTCTTGAAGGTGAAACATCATATTGCACCTTTTGATTACGTGCTCCGCTGGTGATGGCCACGTCACGCCGAGCGATCTCTGACTTGTGCTGGCCGGCTTGGAGGTTGTCTGAAAGCGCAGCTCATAACAACTACAGTCATTCTAATCGTGGCAATTGTGACTTAGATTAAAAAAATATATGTATATATTTGATATATGCTGGTCATGAAATCAACACAAGTGCCGTGTGTCCATTGCTCGACAATACTTAAACAGGCACTCACTCATTTTTTAACTGCAGTTAATGGAACCACTCCAAACATGTCATGAGTCATCAAGTCATGAGTACAGTATTTTGATTCAATTACTTTTATAGTATTTATTTAATATGGAATCCAAAAAATGCATTTTCCTTCAAAGTAAACTGATAGATAAGCCGCACGCACGTCATTTGGGACGATCAGTATGACTTTTGGAGCCATACGCAAATCAATTTCACATTTTAAGTGTGAAATATATTCCAAATGGATCGATATGGATTTCTCGTCTCAGGAAAAGTCCACAATCCGGGACTTGCAGGTATCCTCACAATTCAATGGTCACACCCCTTTGGTGGCCGTGCGAGTTTTCATCGGTTACACAGATGGGTGTGTCAGAAGCTCGAGACAGGAGAATCACTGCACATTTCAAGTTTGTAAGGAAGGCGCGTAAGTAATTGACTTAAGCGCAAAAGGGAGAATATTCCTCCAAAATGCGTTATATTCAATATAGTATAATGATATAATATAATACGAATCATATAATATAATACGAATCTGGAAACATTTGAAATGTCATCAAAAGTTCATATAGACAACGGCCGTTATGTTCAGTGAGTCAAATCAGCTTTTTATTCTAAGTTTTTATTTTTAGTAGTGCACCCCACCCAGCACATGGTTGTGGTGGTTGCGGGGGTGAAGTATATTTGTCACTTGACTTCACTTTTCCTATCTCCTGAATGGACTCAAGTGAGTCCAGATGCATGCACAATAGCCCATCTTGAGGTGCCCCTCGCTTACCGCACCTAAGTTCAGTATGAGGTACATTGATTTATTTTTTTGATGTTGTTTTCTGTCTCTATGGCAAAAATGCCACAGCGTGTGGCATACGGTTGTACTGATAAGTCTGGGAGAAGCTCTAAATGCACCTGTAGGAATGTTAATATCATATTCATCTCATGAGGTATTTTTTCCGAGTGCTACTCAAAGGTTTGTCTGCATCATGTTGTCAGAACTATCAACAATGAAATGAAAGCAAGAAAAAATGTGAAATGTAAATCTAACTTCTGGTTGATGCAAAAAGTGAATTTCGTTCTTTGCGAGATTAGTTATTACCCCATTCAGCAGAACACTCACTGATAACAATGTTTTTGGCGGAACAAATAATAATTTGTCAGCAGCATGAGTATGACTAGCCAGAATATTATTTCCAAGCACAAGTTCTATATTCCCAAAATTGCACGTGACTAATACTGATGATGAGACATGATGACACTTTAATCTTGCAAGTGAAGAGCAGCCAGCTAAAAGTAACTTTAAGCGCTTCTGATTCACTTGTTGCCAGAAATCAACAATAATTGCACAGAACACGCTGCTGGTCAGACGACGTACTGGCATTCATTTTTTTCCACTTACAAATTATTGTTCCTCTAACCAACGCTCAACTGTTTTTTTTTCCAGTGTGGTATGCTGTATCACCAATGTGACAGAGGCCATTTCCTTTAAAAAGATGTTTCGATGAAGGTGACATGGTATGACTGGTAGCCACAAAAAAAAAAAAACATTGGTCGATTAAATTTATCATTCCGCATGAAATGCTGCAGGCTCTTTTTAGCTCTCCTGCGTGTGCATCCCTGAATCTTGGGTTTCCATAAACCTGTCACAGGTTCACTGGTGGCCCCTTTTTTATAGTCTTCACACTTGTAATTTTGTTCTCTGGTCCAGATCAAAGCATAAATTTATACATGGTGCATTTGGTTTCACACATTCATCTCAAGTTCAAACACATACATTTGCAACATGGTTGGACAGCAATCGGTGTCATATTGTGGCAAAACTCTAAATGTCCTAAGCAATAATGCTTCCTTCTGAGTTAGACACCTGCTTTATAAAAATATTTAAAAAAGCACCATAATCTCAGCATACACAGATGTATACTGTATCCAAATGTATTCCACTTTCATTTTAACAGTGGTCCGTGCATTGCTGAAGCATCTGTTCCATGCAGCCCAAGAGTCTTCTTTTCAGGCTGTCTTGGTACATTTGTATGGTGTGCACCAAATAGCGTTTACGCTTGATCCAACATAGTACGGAGGCATTGCATCAAAGTTAATTTAACTTGCCCAAACCTGTCATGGGCTAACACAAACTTAGTCAATGTTCGGAGGGCACTAACCACTGCAGACGATAAACACACACGGGATCTGCAGTGGTGGTGCTCTGACCCAGTTAAATCCCCACAATTCGGCCGATCTCAAAGTCAACTACATTTCATTTCCTGTAAAGCTTCTCTTGCAGTCCCCTTCCATGTACTGGCATCCAATTTCATAATCAAAACTTTCTATTCTTGCAAATGCCAGTAACCAATAAGAAGACAGAGCGATGTCACATTGTTTGTTTTACTGGAAAATCATACATAGGGGGCAATGCATCAAGTGTGGAATACGATCAACTGGTTTGGACCAAACTTTGAAAACACAATTACAGTTTAGAGGTGGGTATTAGTTTACCCACCGCTGAATTATTTTAGACTGTGAGAGGAAGAACTCGTCAAAAGGGAGAACCTAAAAACTCAACTGAACAATTTTGGTTGGCTTAGAAGACCGTCGATGCACAATTAGTGGGGTGGGGTCAACTATAGCTTAAAGCTATAGTTTAGGTGGTCGAAAATCTCAAACTGAGACCGGGACAAAGATTAAAAGCTATGACCACCTGACAACCAAATTAAGGCTATGATGTCAGATATCAAGGAGCGTCAGTAATTCATACATGCATATTAATACAGAACTATGCTGTAAAAGGAAATAAAAATAACAACAATAGTGACACTAATGTAGATAAGGGTTAAAAAAACAAACAAAAAAAAACATGGATGGATGGGCCAAAAAAACAACTTTTGACTGAACAGTGCTTGCTTACTTATGTTTACACTCACTTTGGTGTACCGAAACAACCTGCATGCACACACAGCCAAAATGCAAATAAACAACCACACACACACACACAGTTAAATAATAAATAAATAGCCTACATGATATATTAGTATAGTATACTTTTATTTAATATATTTATTTGTACAGCATTTTAACACTCAAGCAGATCAAGGCCTCCAGAAATCAGACTTAGACAGTGGGAGCGTCGCTAACACTTGTTTAGTCCACTGTCCAACTTTTGGCCTTCTGATGTTCTTCCAGTGCAATGCAATCAACCTTTTTGCTTGTAATAAACACATATCCACGAAAATCTGCTATTTTTTTTTTATAAACCTTATGTGTTTGGGATATAGGCCTAAAATTAGGATTGAAGGTTTGAGTGGTTCTCACAGCTTTCTTTATTTGCATCCAAAATATTTTAATGTCCCTACATTCCCAAACACAATTAAACAGAGTTCCCTTTTCTTCCCCACACTTTATGCAAGTATTATACATTACGTAATATTTAGTTGGCAAATGGGCTATTTCTTTCCTCCATAGGTTAAAATGCAGGTCACACCACCATTATTACTCATCATTTTCCTTATTTAATGGTCCTTGCACCTCTAATGTACCATATTAAGACCAATCCTTAATGGTCCATGCTTTTGCTGTACTTTCGATTTAATGCAGGTGCTTTTATCCTTTACCATGGGACACTTGTTTGTATGGCAATAATTGGTGTACAGTAAATGAACGTCAGGCTCATTAAAAAGGTATACCCGACTTCCCCGTTCATGCTTATACATAATTAGACTTCATATTTTCTATGCCAAATGTCATTTGAAATTCAATCTATATTGATTTATGTTTATTAGGTCTATATAATATGTTAGCTCATGTTTTGTTTTTGTTTTGTTTTTTTCCTCTCAGCCACTATTATGAATTTCCTAATTACCATTACAAATGCCACTATAATTGCGAAATAACTTACTGGACAGTTCCCAATACCTTACTTACTTAAATGTTTCACATCACAATCATGGAATTCATGGCTCGGCCAGCCTCAATGTTGACCACAGGCATAATAATTTTTTAACAAATCTGAACTTGTTTACTTGTTAACGTATCCAGTAGCACAGGCTAAAATAATCTTGAGAGACATCTGCTAAGCGGTGTTGATAATGGCTTGTGCTTGCTAATATTTGATACGTGATTGTTTCAACGTCTAGTGCTTGACCTTTCATCAAAAAGTTAAAACAATTGCAACATACTGAGTCAATGTGGTCACTAAAAGAGCTGTTCTAAAACAAGTTTGTTTTTTTTAGGTTCACAACCCTCGTTTTGATTGTTGCCAACATTTACAGCATGCACCATACCGCTATATTTTCCTGTCCGGCTGTTTTTCATGCCGCTTGACAGAATGACAGCTCTTATAGAGACACAAAATGCCACCAGCTGTCAAGAAAAGAATGGAACAAAACTGCTTGTGTGTGTGTGGTGGCACATAAGGGAGAAGTCAACACAATTTAAAAAGCAGTTTGGATAAATAGAGGGGGGTACTGAAAAACAATTTAGCCCAATGGGAAAGAGAATTTGGCTGGGCCATTTTCTCATTGACAATATATAATTATACAAAATACATGCTTACTTTTTTCTCTCTTTTTTTAAGAATAACTCAACACTTAATCTACTTTTTTTTTTGCTGATAAACTGTATAAACTGGTGTCTACAAATGTTGTCTTCATGTCCTGGTCATTATTTTTACATTCTAGTACATGTTTGTTTAATGCTTAAATTTGGGGCATAAACCGTGTGCTTGGTGCCATCTAAGGTTAAACACTGAGATAAACACAATTTGGCTGTTTGTCCTCTCATTACACAAGACGATACATACGTCACTTGTTCCGCATGACGTAGTCGCCCCGCCAACCACCGGCTCATTCTCGTAAACACCTCCTTAAACGGCTTCTTAGTGGGTTGCTGTCAATCACAGCCAGACCACGCCCAACCCTCTCCTCATTCCCAACCCAATGGTCCTCCAGGCAACAACCCCTTTGAGTGCCAATTTCAAATCTTAGTGAGGGGTGGAGCAAGAGTGTGACTTCCAGTTAAGTAATCCTTTAAGTGATGTCAATTAATATTTGAATTGAATCAACCCCTCTGGCCTGAAAATTCAATTGCACAATGGAAACACGATACACTGTAAGTATCAAGTTTTATGAATTTGAATGACATCTGTTTATACTGTATTCATATCGAGGACTGTATGTATGATTTGCTGGTATCCATGCATCAAAAATTGAAGTATTATCCGCATAGTTATTTGAAAGATTGGGATTTGTTGTGTTCCGACATGTATCATTATTATTATTATTATCATTATTATTATTATTATCATTATTATTATTAATGAACAGAAAAGTTTTACTACGTTTCTAACAGTATTGGCTGTCCTCTCGCATGATCATGAAAAACTAAAGAGCAGCAGAATGTCCCGGATATGCGCTGTTCACAAAGTGGTTAGAGCATTGTGAAATGCCAATGTAGTGAAAAATACTTGCTATGGAAAATACTTAATAATAAAAAAACATGACATTGGATAAGACATGTCTGTAAATAAGAATACTTAAACATTTCCAAGGTTTGCGCAAAGTATCTATTTTCTCTGAATTCCGCTTGCGGATTTTAATGAAGCTGAAGAAATTACATGAGCCAGACAGGAAGTCAGACATCGGCATGCAACATAAATCCGGAAAATTTCAAAATAAAACAGTTCTGCGAAGACAAAGAAAATGAGCTTGAAATAAATTAAACATTACACAAAACATACTTACCAATGGTAGAAGAGCCAAAGTCCTGGAAATAATGTCCAAAAAGGGTATCTATGTGAATGAAAGGCATGTGTGGCTATTGTTTAAAAGTACAGTAGTTCTCTTTATAAACGGCGTTAACTCGACTTTTCAGCATAAACCCCCATGATCTTGTGATCTCACAGGTGCAGATTTCCGGACACGTACAGCTCACACATCGCAGTCGGTGTGAATTGCAGTCCGTGCGGATGCCGTACGCACACCGCTCCGCAGCCTTACCGTAGTCAGTGTGAAATGGGAGTAAGACACAGTAAAGATGAGCTGGCGCCCCTCTTCACTGACATTTTCAACACTTCAATGGAGTCATGCCATAAGGGAGCAACCCTGCTTCACGTTCTCTATAGTCCCTGTCCCCAAGAAGTCCCACATTACAGGACCTAATGACTGCAGACCAGTAGCACTGACATCTGTAGTCATGAGTCACAAAGTCCTTTAAATGTCTGGTCCTCACCCACTTTAAACCAAGACCACTCCCTTCCTGGACCGGCTGCAGTTTTTCTACAGAAAGAGCCAAAACTTCTGTACACAATGCAGTCAACATGGCCCTCCACTCCATTCTGCAATGTCTAGACTCCCTGGGAATCTACGCCAAGACCATTGTAATGGCTAAGCCTATGTTAAAGCCACTGAGGGTCAATAGAAAGTTGAGATGTTCGGCACTCATTGTTCGTGTTTGATGGAATAGGAAGTCCTTTTACTGTGTTACACTTGAGAAATACTTTTACTCATGTCATTGATCTTCCAATTCCAAATGTCGCAAAGTGTTCGAACTTTCAAACTAAGAATACACAAAGTTGCGGTCAAAAAACTATATTGCTCCCCTGTTTTACACACCTGTGAACTGATGAGCACCTCCTACTTCAATAGGCTTGTGAAGAGAGGATGCGATACAACAGCAACACCCAATGGTCAACTCCATAACCTACATGCGCACAAATGAAATGGCTCCTATAATCACGACAATGGACTTCAGCTCTGCCTTCAACTCCCAGATCTACTGCCAGGACAAGCTCTCCCATCTCAACGTGTCCAACTCCCTCTGCAGGTGAATCACAGACTTGCTGACAGACTGGAAGTAATTTGTGTGGCTTGGAAGACACACTTGGCTCTTCTCTCCATTTGTGTACAACCACTGCTGCAGCTCCAGCCATCAGTCTTTGAAGGGAAGTGCACTGGCTGTTGTCCTGTTGCACATACAACAACCTTGAATCTTAATACACAGAAAACAGTAATGATCGTAGACTTCAAGAGGGTCACAGGCCCACGGTGCCCCCTCACCCTCACAGGCTTCTTCATCAAATAATGTGTGGTGGCGATCGGCCTTGGACGGCGCAGCGGGACAGCAAAAACGAGATTTCAACAAAAGAACTGAAAGTCCACCGGTTCACTTTATTAAAATAAACAAAAAAAAAAATAGTGGGCTTGGTGCCACCACGCGCTATAAAAATTTTACATGTCCACAGCATCAAAAACATTGACAACCAAAACAAAAAAGCGCTGCACATGCACACCAAAAACAAAGAGGCACCACCCTGTGGCGCGGTGCCACACTGCAAATTGTTACAATCTCCATAGTGGACCACTTCCTGAGCATCACCATCACCAGGAACCTCAAGCGCTCCCTCATCAAAAAAGACTACCAGAGCATATTTTCCCTGTGGCAGGTGAGTAAGCGCAAGCTGCCAACCAAGATCTGGGTGCAGTTCTACATGGAAAGAAGTCAAATGCACAGCTTCTTCGGCTATCAGACTCATGAGCTTTAAATAAAATGGCAATACTTAAAACACCGCACCTAAACCTGATTTCTCCACTGAAGCAACTCCCGTGAAGCTCAACAAACGCACATGAGACACGCGTTAGGTTTGAATCTAGCATTACTCCTCTTGACTTTTCAAGCTCAAAAACAGAATGTGATATCAAGCTACATGAGCTTACAAGGAAGAGCTGCGATCTACAACACAACATTGTCTCAACAGGATGTGAAGTGATTTTACTGAAAGATATTTTCAGCCTTTATGGTAATTGTTCATTGTTCACCGTGATTTGCTTATGTATTAAGGTAAATGAAGAAACTAAACTGTATATAATATAAAGGGACATTCGTTTTAGTTTGTTTTACAATGATAAGCAGATGTAGCTATGTTTATGCCACCAGAGCTGATCATTCTCAAGCGTGACAGCAAAAGTTCTATATATGTTTTTCAGTTTATTTACACAACGGGGGAACCGTACCATGAAAAGATTACAAAATGACTCAAGCGTATTTTTGAATGATTTTCCTGTAACCTAAGCCCTTAAAAATGTCCACTGGCTGCGACAGGGGAGGGAAAAGCAGGTATAAGGTATATTTTATTTGACATGGAGACTTAGAGAGCTGACTATACTGTGTGTTTGGTCCACAGGATTGATGACAACATTTTATAAAAGTAAATACATGATAGTAATCCCTAAAATGTGACAGCCACAATGTGTGGCAAAAAAAAAGAAAAAAAGCTGTGGTCTGGCGCTTCTGATAGAAGTTTATTCCTCCATGGAATGTGCCTCTGTTAATTTAAATATGTGTGTCATTACATGTGCAAACCAATTTCTGGAAGAAGAAAAAACATCCTATTTCACTGGGTTACTAGGTTTACTGCCAACTCAGATTATCTTTTAAGGAAAACCTAGAGCATTTATTTCCGAATTTACATACCCTATTTTTTGTCCTGCTGAAACTAGCCTGTTTGTGCGCTACTAATCACCATAGCCCATGTAGTATTGGGCAAATGGTGTGTAATTTCGTTACTATGGGTGGAGTAACGGGTGACTGCATGCAGGGCCTTCAGTTTAAAAAGGCAATTACAAACTGTGACATGCACACAAGCTCTCACAAAGAGAGTATGGATTGAATTTTCACTCATGGAGTGAGCACATAATTCCTCATCTTCTGAATTACACTTCACACATATTAGTGTTCAGATTTGTGTTATGCTGCACATCGAACGGATACATTAAAGAATAAAGTACCGACTATGTATTCAGAATACAAAAAAATATTTACTAATTGGTTACAGTTTAATACTGTACATGTAATTAGAGTACAGGTGTATTTATTAAAAATTTGGATTATTTAACAGGATACATTTCTATAGTTAACAACTTCACATACATGCTTTCATAATTATTTGGATACAAATGCAAGCAGACTGACAATAAGGAAGTAATACGAAAAACTGCTGGCTGTCTCCTTACCTGTCGGCTTTGCCTTGAGTTGTATCGCGCTGTGCTGTGATAACAAATATTTCCTCAAATTGGATGTGGAGTTTTTAGCGGTTGACACTCGAGCCAGCGCAAAGTTTGCAACGCATTGATTTTTGTCATCTTTACTGGACAAAAATGCTAAGTAATGGCTGTATTTCCAAAGAGCAAATGCACCCGTTTGTGGAGTTCCTTCTGCTTCTGCCATTGTTTACGTCGTAACGAGGTAGGTAGTGTCTATTGTTTTGGCCAGACTCCTGGCGCTCACACATGTTGGCAATTAGTGTTGTTCCGATATCGTTTTTTGGCCCCTGATACCGATTCCGATACCCAGCTGTGCAGTATCTGCTGATACGATACCTACGTTTTTTTTTTTCTCAACATGAAAAAGCTGTGCTGCCATTGGTTTAGAGCATTCAAGAGCCAATAGGATATCTTAGCTTGGCATGCAGTGAACATGCCACACATCAGTGAATGTCGTGCATGAGCACGGCACAAGATGCTGCATCCAAAGTCCTATGTTAGTGTCAGAATTAATGGTATCGGCATGTTACTTGTTACTACTCACCAATACCAATACCACTGTTTTAATGCAGTATCGGGGCCTCTGCCAATACCAGTATCGGTATCGGAACAACACTGCTGGCAATGCATGTAAACTTTGTAATCAGGAATTTAGTCATCACTTTTTCTGGTTTATTCCTATTTAGTCTTGCCCAAAATGCAATCATGGAGTTGTGAGTTGTCAGTTCATCACATGGTCAGCACTAACAGACTGGCTTGCACATCAGTAGTTGTGGGTCATTTGCATTCTGCGTTCCAGTCCATTTGTATTGCTTCGGTCTGCAATAAGGCAAACAACCATAGCATTGTGTGAAAGATGGTCAGGCACTAATAACTTTGGTTTGAACACTGCACAATAGTATTGGATGCCCTGTTTTGTTTAGGACCTTTGGCCCATTATACAAGCTGAATGGCACTTTTTCATTTACTCATTTACAGAGCTCTTAATAAACACATGCACACACAGGTCGTGTCTTGATTTGCTATGGGACAGTCAAATGTTATAGATCAGAGGTCTCAAACTCAATCTCAAACTCTATGTGGGGGCCACTTGAAGTAGAGTCTTTATTTCAATGAAAGTTACTGTGCAGTGAGAAACATTTTAAAAAGTAGGGATTTTAACAACAACAAAAGGCAACATTTTCTAAGAATCCTAAAAACGTTGCCAAGCACCTTCAGATCAATGCTTAGCAGTTCTCCGTAACACTGACCAGTGATCACCAGGGAGCAAAAACCAGAGCATTGAGCTCAGGTCCAGCCTCCCTGGTGATTAAGGACTTTGCCCTCAATTGACCTTAGAGCTAACCACAAAGCCAATTAGCACAAGCTTTCTCAGGGGCCTCTTACTCCTTACATTTTATCAGGATGCCCACTCAGGCCGAGGCATGGCTGCCATTCATTACCACAGAACGACTCCAAACCCCAAATGCCTTGTGATAAAAGTGATTGCATAAATACAGTGATCATGTTCAAGATCAATTACTGCTACCATTTAAAACGGCAATGCTGTGTTGATAACCAAATACACCGTATAACACAAAACCATCTTGTTCTGTTGTCATCTGATTTTAGATCATTCACCTTTCCTGAACACTACACACAAGCTGTTAGACACACAGAGAGTGGACATCCAGTACACGATGAGACTTCTCATGGTGACAGAGCTGACATAATGATCAACAAACAAGACATTTAAATTGAGTTCAACTGCTTCAAATTAATTGGGAATGTTAAGGGATAAAATGAAGTGAGTCATTCATTATTGTGAAAAGACCCATGTCATAGTCAAGGCCCTCAGGCTTACATTGTTATTAACTTATTTTTATGGGAACAAATCAAAACAAAGCTGTCTTTTCTACTAGTTTGTGATCACTGCTTTGAAAATGGTGTATTTATAGCACGTTTATGAAAACTGTTTTGTAGTTGGAGTTTGTAGCTCTGGGGTCCATTTCACAAAGCATGTTCAACAAACTACGAGACTAACCCTGAACAGCGACATACGCTGAGAGGGTAAACTCTGCGTTTCCGGATGCAGGACAGCTGATTTGAGGTAGTTATATCAACCCAGAGTAGTTTCACCTGCCGTTGCCACTACACTAAAAAGACCACATCAATGAAGCCTCGATTCGTCGAGTCACCATGACAACGGGCCGTGACCGAAAGAACAAGATCCCGGATTTAAGCGGCCGAAATGAGATTCCTCCGCAGGGTGTCCGGGCTCTCCCTTAGAGATAGGGCTAGAAGCTCGGTCATCCGGGAGGGACTCAGAGTAGAGTCGCTGCTCCTCCACGTTCAGAGGAGCCAGTTGAGGTGGCTTGGGCATCTGGTTCGGATGCCTCCTGGACACCTCCCTGGAGAGGTGTTCCGGGCATGTCCCACCGGCGAGCAGCAAATTTGAACATGTCTTTAGAAAAGAATTGTAACACCGCAGCAACTCCCTGTAGAGGAAGGCGGCGTGGGAGAACGTTGCTGCTCAGGTCAATGCATAAATTTAAATGTAGTCCTTTGCAATCCCAATAATATTACAGGGGAAACCTATTGAATTGTAGCTCATTAATTCATAGTACTTTATGAGGTAAATTTATTTTTATATTACATTTACATTTATATTACATTTAATGCATTTTAGTGCATGGTTGTTGAAAGTTTGAATTTGGGACAAAAATAAGTCCGTGTGGCACCATCTTCAGGTTAAATACTGGGATAAATACAATTTGACAGTTTTTTTCTCTCTTTTGACGAGAACGTACTACCCATGTCACTTCCGTGACGCTGACGTACGACGTCTCGTACACGCATCCTTAGCGTGTTGGAATTGTAGCGTTTGCGAAGATCTTCATCGATTTTCAGGTTAGTGATTTATTAGCATAGCATTTGATTTGTTTATTTAGCATAGCTCGTGGTAGTATAGACATTTAGATTGTAGTTTTCACTGCTGCTGTAAATCACAACCAGATCACACCCAACCCTCTCCCTTCTCGCAAGCCCAATGGTCCTCCAGGCAATGCCTAACCTTGCTCTGCAAGCTGAATTCTCACGATATTTATGAGTTCACACACTCCCGAGAATACTTGTACCGAGGCTGTTGAAGAAGAGGAAATAAGGCAATACTTGTGTCTCACATTTACTTTTTTTTTTTCATTATTTACTTGAGTCACAAACCAATAAGATTTCATCAACAGTGAGCTAACTACATACTAATAATGTAGTCCAATGTATTATTCTGTTAAACCAATAAGGCTTTTCCCCTGAGCCTCACTTCACCTGTTGTTAACAACATTCTCTTGGGGGATTCTGTCAAGCACTGACAATGAGGGAAAAACATATGGCTGCCTTCATGCGTTAAAGCTGCATGAAGAATCCCTGGGAGGCTAGTTTGACCCTCTCCAGCAGTCTTTAAACTACAAATTAAACATAAGTGGGTTTCTAACCAGAAGCCGTTGTAACACAAAAAAATACAAATAATGTAATACAAAAGATATTTGCACTACTGTAATGTAAATCAGATGGTCAACCAAATTACAACCATACATACCGTTGAATGGCGGTTATCATGTAACAACATGCTAACGTTCCGGTATATATAAAGGGAACGGTCCCTTGACGTTAGTTAGGGCTTTTGTTGCAAACAACCTTTAGATAACCATAACACAACCTACCCTGTATTACTAGGGAACCGTAGTGTCAGTAACCGTGCCAAATACATGTCAATTGCATAAGGACCGATTGATTTCACACTTTTAACGAGAGTCTATCAGTGATGTTCTGTGCGCCCAAACCAAAAGGTTGCCATTGTTTGAGGTGTCAAAGATAAACAAATCAGTTTTACTCACCAATAACTGTATATTATTGCTACATACAGAAGAGGATTAGGGGCAGTGAAGAAAAAAAGGGTTGGCAGTATTCTCACTTTTATCTCAGAATTCTCACTTTAAAGTCAGATTCAGAATTTATTTTCAGAATTCTGACTTCAAAGTCAGCATTCTCAATTGACTTTAAAGTCAGAATTCTGAGATTAAAATCACAATTCTAACTTTAAAGTGAGAATTGCCTAATCCTCTTCTGTAGATACTACTCATCTATGAACAGATATACCTACATTAAGTAATTGTATAATAATATAAAATTTTCATTATTTATTTTTTTGTTCCTTTCAGTGTGACTCATCTATAATGTGCGCCCCCTAATGACGAGCCGCCACTGAGCCTAACACAACCAGACATAAAGCGCAGTTAAAAGAAAAACAACTTGCAGTGGGTCCTCCTCAGCTTCCTCTCAAGTGCCTTATAATTAAATGATGAGCAAATACAGATCTTCAACATTCCTGTAGTAAGAGTAAGATAACTGTTCATTTTCCTGAGTGGAGCGTGAAAGTCTCTATTTACCAGTCGATTTACCATCCACCTTTTTGTAGTAAGACAACTGTGCATTCTTCTTGCTTGTGAACCTGGAAGCAGTGAATAATTATCATCATCTAATAACACAAAAACATAGCAACAAGAGAAAATACACATCTACAGTATGCATGCTCTTTTAGGGGATAGTATTTCTGCATTGCAGTGGAGAGGTTCTGGGTTTGAATCTTGGCTCAGGATCTCCTGTGTGGAGTGCATGTTTTCCCTGTGCACCTTCTCAGTTTACCATGGCATTCCTATCATGTTCCACAAGCATGCTACGATGGTCAATGTGTTTCTGTAGGCTATATGTGCACTAATAGGTTAGTAACATGTCCGGTGTCAGCTGAGATTCGGATCCAGCCCACCCATGATCCTAATGAGGACAAAAGAAGATAGCAGGATGGATCACCAAAACTGTATGAACACCCCCTTACTTGTGGTCCTTCAAAGTGCTTTGTGTAAACCTTTTATTCCTTTCTTAATGAGTGTCGATGATCAAAACATTTACGGTCTCAAATTTTTTTAAATGTAGTTACCCTCGCACGGCAGTTTTAGCCGCTGTAAAGCTATGAAGCTGAGAAGCACAAATCACGACGTGGGTGGCACAAGCTCGTTCTTTGAGATGGACTCCAAGATTAGATCACATTCACAGAAGTCCTTTTCATGCTTGCAAAAAAGCAGCATCAGTAGCAGACAGACATGTTGCAGTGTGAGAACAAAGCAGATGTCAGGGTGGAGAAGTTAAAAGCTTTAAATAACTCTTACTAGTAAAATGCTCACTCTCACATTTCTTTCATTTTTCTCCCTCAAGGAAGGAAATTTGCTTTTTTTTTGTACCAACCACTGTTTGCTTTTTTTTCTTCTTTTTGTTCTGCTATGTGGCATACTAGAGTTTATGTAAAATGGATAATAGGTGTAGCTGTGGTATACCAGTAATGCAGAGAGGCACAGTGGCTTGCAGTGGAAGCACCTTTTTTTATACAACCTGGAACAGTCTGGGATCATGGTTTCAATAAGTACCATACACACACTGAACCAAATATAGGGCTAGAGTACTTGGACAAACTACAATTCTTTTGGGAATGTTCTGTGGACGGATTAACCAAAAATAGAGCTTTTTAGCAATGCAAAACAGTTTGTTTACAGACAGCGCAATGAAGCCTCTTCCAAGGAAAAGAACACCCTCCTTACAGTTAAATGTGAAGGATCCATCATTCTGGGGGGCTGGTACTAGAGGCCTTGATGGTATTACAGGAATCATGAAATCAGAGAATTATCAAGACATTCTAGGGGGACATGTCCTACCAAGTGTTAGACAACTTGGGTGGAGTTCAATCTCAGGGATCCTCCAGCAAGACAAAGACCCAAAGCACACAGGAATGATTAAAAAGGAAAAAAATCTGTTTTAAAATGGCCAGCAATGACTCCTGATCTCAATCCGATTGAAAATCTTTGATATGAGCTGAAATGTGCCATTGAGAAAAGACACCTGCTTAACTTTCAAGAGCTTGAACAATTTGCAAAGAAAGAGTGGTGGAAAATGCCAGCGGAGAAGTGCAAGCTTAGAGATGGATTTAAGAAGCGTTTGGAAGCTGTCGTCACTGCTAAAGGGTGTGCAACCAAATATCAAAGAGGGGTGCCATTATTGATGCACATACTGTTTTCTATTTGTAAGTAGGAATTATATAGTAGTTGAAAAACAATTTCCTTTGTTCAATTACTTTGGACATCCAATTAAAAGATCCTGATTATATAAAATTGGTACATTTCAATTTATTTCCGAAGATATTGTAGACATCATGCAAAAAATGAAGGACTGTAGAAACGCTTCAATTTCCTGACTTTCATATGGGCGCAAAAGCCTTGTTGTGCCTGTTTGGCAATTTGGCTAATAGCTCTGCACCCTGCTGGGTTTTCCAACGTAGCAAGGGTGTGTTTTTTGACATGTGCCCGGCGCATCTGACAATTTGTTGGCTGAAAGTTAGCCTGAAGATGCGCCTCCTCAGACTATGTCCAACTTTTGGTGCAAGGTTGTCCACTTATAAACGTGATTTTGGTAAATTTGATTAAGCTGCATACGTGAGGCCCGCTGACATATTTACGTCACCAGCATGTCATTCTGTATTTAATGAGCAAATTATCTGTTGCCATGCCAGCAAAAAGCAGTGACAATGCTCCAGTCACACATGGATTGCTGCTTCCTTAGCAAGCTGTTCATGCTATATGTGAGTGTGCCACATTTAAAGGGAATGAGAGGAGCCACTTTGGTCGGTGGCAAATGGAGTTAGCTGTATTCTCTCCCGCATTAGTGCAAACCTCCCTTTTTTTTAATGGGTTGGCTTGCACGCATCTGCAAAATCAAAAATACCCAGTTGAACCTGCCAGAATTATGATGAGCATTGCAGCAAACTTGCACTGGTCACAAAAATAGAGCCCATTGTGTGTTGAACGTGTTCATGATCCAAGGTTGCCAGTATGTGCCTTGTCAAAACTATTAACTACTAATTAAAGGAGATCAACTGTCAGTTTTCATGTGTGTTTCACAAGTTTAGAGTCTGCTCGCTTTCAAAACAAAGCCAATGGGAGAAGTGTAGTCTGAAGCATATTTTTTTCTTTGAAAGAGAGTTGTGGCTGTCAGCTGGAGAACAATAGTTTAAAACATGAGATTACAAAATGTGGTGTTATTTATTGTTGCATTACATCACAGTTGTACATGCAAGAAAATACAGAGAATAAGTAAAAATCATTAAACTACATTACCAGGAAGCAATGGATACATAGTGCATAGTGAAAACAACCTCTAATATACTGTATCTGACAGAGGTAAAAATGATAGGTTAGGATAGAGTTCTAAACAGCCTTATTTGATGAGTCTTAAAACCCATAATGTGTACAAATCACTAGATGACATCTTAAGGAGAGAAAAATATTTTAAGTTTGATTTACATTTGAGCTATCTCTTGTTCATCTGTGGTTAGTACCACAAATTTTGTACAAAGACTGAAAGACAAAGACGGTATAGTGTGACAAACCCAAATATAACTTTTTCTGGCCAAACTTTCTTTGGGATATGATATTGCCTCTGCAAGGATTTCCTGTTTGGTCCAACACAGGTTATTGCTTGCTAAAAGTTAGTGGATCTTTTCCTCTTGGAATTGTGACTTGTGCAACCTTGAGGACTGGTTATTTTTTAAGCTGCTTTTACAGGACCTAACTTTTTCTGGCCAAACTTCCTTTAGTTTATTTTGTTTGTTTAGTTTAGTTCTTTAGTTTAGTCTGATTCTTCTCTTTTCTTAATGGCTTTCGATCGGTAGCAGTAGCCGTTCAATGTCTCCGTCATTTTCCGCGTAAAAACACATCTTTCGGGAACCGAAATAGGCTCACGCTTCGAGCAAAAGCCGGCAATGCAACGTGACGGCATAATCCAAATGAATCAAACAATTTAAATGAATCAGTATGAAAAAAAAAACACATGCACTCACACAGCCCGGAAGATTTGCATCAGCTCATCAGCAAGCTCTGTAGAAGACAAGCATGTTCATCAAACCAGGTGTGTTGGTGGAGGGAGACATGGAAAACAGGCAGGACTAGTGACATTTACTGGTACCCTTGGCGGAGTAACGTCCTCTACTGTGTACTATTTTAGTTCAACCTGCATTGTCTTTTTACTTCATTTATACATTCATTGTTATAGCCTGTAAAATGTTTATACGTATGAGAAAAAAGAACCAAGACGGTCACTTCCAGTTTGTGACATTTTCTCAAAAACTTTGGTTGTGTGACGGCTATAACAATATATCGTCCCATAGACCTATAAGTAACCATATGTCCAAGTTAAAACATTCTGGCACATCTTACAGGTATTATCTTTTCATCAGGCTATACGGCCTGAGTGTTTGCTACCTGAGGGTGACATTTACCGTCATACATTGACCGATGAGAGGGTGAAAAGGCTTAGCATCAGCAGGTTCCATGTCCTATATGTTGAGATCCTCGGCACCTTCCCCATCTGTTTCACTTGTAATGCAATTTGCCTTTAATTTCCTAATGTTCCTCTAATCACCAGTCCAGGTGCAGAAGGGCTAATAGTGGAGGTCACAAGTTGAAGTCTGTCCCGAGGAATGGATTTAATGTGGGCCGAAGAATGCAACCTGTATTATGAAATACGACTGCTTGTGCATCACAGGAATCCCAATCTCTTTTCTTGTCCTTGTCTGACTGTGAGTCTGATATTTGGCGATTCATCCTGCTCAGTGGAAGTCTATCTTCAGTCTGTGAATCTACATTTATCCACGATGAGTACAAAATAATCTGTTAGATAGAAACATGGATGACTTTTGTGTGGGAGAACAAGACTCTCACTAACAAACTCTATCTTCATTTAATCAACACATTTAGAATGAACTGAAACTGAGATTGTGAGCAACAGGAGTGGCATCTAACCTCCAAAAATTCCCACAGCCACATTGTGGCATATTGTGTACAATCTTGTAGATTTTATTTTTCTCTCAGAAGCCGGAAGCTGTTATAGCTCTTCTCCTTGTTTTCTTTTCCAGTGCCTGTACACTTGATGGGGACATTTTCCATTAGCCGACTAGACATTGACCTTTCAATTTACGACCTTGCAACATTGCATATCCACAAGGACATCCTGATGCTGGTAGTAGTTTGGAAAAACATCTGCGCTTATGAGCTAAAATAAACAGTTTAGTTGCATGCTTCTAAAACTGTGCTTTCAATTTAGAGGTACTTGTGTCAATTCAACCAGGAAATTAGCACAGTGGGCGACAGTAGCTCAGTCCACAAAGATTTCACTTAAGCTCCAGATGGCTCGGGGTTCGAATTATTCTCTGGAACTAAATGTGGACATTGTTGGATCGTTTTTTGGTATCTCCACTTTTTGAGCACTGTCAAGATGCTTTTGCGCTACACGCAGGCACACCTACATCGTTCATTTGACCTCTCACGCAAGAAACTTCACCGAAAAACACACTTTTAGTGGCACCCCCTGGAACAGGAGGCTTCTTAATTTTCCGAGGTATCTGTGTCTTTATTTACTTATATTTATATATATATTTTTTTTTACAAATATGTACATGATTTACAGATGTTATACCCCATTACACAATGCCACACACACACATCTTTGTTTTACTATCTTTACTCTAAGTCTTGCCCCACAAATAGAGGTCTAATCTTGTGGGGCCCAGCAAAATGGCCCCTTATGGACAGGTGGGCCCCACCACTCTGTGAAATCCTGAAAGACACACACACACACACAAAACTACATTTGCTTTGGAAAATTTATTGGACATTTTCATGCCAGCAATGATGTCCATCCATCATCTACCGCTTATCCGGGGGCTGTGGGCCGGTGGGGTGCCTGGCGGGCCTGCCGTGCCCCGTCCTGCTGCGTTTGGGTGGGGGGCGCGGGCCGTGTTGGGGTGGTGGGCGCTCCTGGCTCCTGGGTTTGCTGTCCGGCCGGTGGCCCCTGGGGGGCCCTGAGGTGTTGTGCTTGCTCTGTCCTGGCCGGGGTCGACGGTTCCCCTCTTTGGTGGAGGTTTTCATGCATGCCAGATCCACCACACCAGCATCTATCGAAATTCAAACACAATCTGCTTCTTCCTCTGGTCGTTGAATCGGTCGAGGCTGATGTCTGTGGATCTCACTCTGCTTCGTCTGTCCTTCCTTCCTTTCCTCAGTCTCTCCTTTGGTCTCTTGAGGTCTCCCTAATTTGTTGGAATTTAGATGTTTCTGGGGTTGGTGAAAGACTCTGGTTGGTAACCCGGTGGGTAGTAGGTAATGTCTGGTCGGTGCTGGATTTCACTTTCCTTTCTTTTCTTTGATCCTTCCTCGGGTCTCCTGACAACCTCACGACTCTGGCTGGATTCGGTATTTGGTTTAGGTGAACGGTATGGGATTTTTAATAGGTTTTAGGTAAACTAATGAGTACACACTCACACGCACAGACACATGCACACACACACACACACACACACACACATGCACATACTCACCCACATACAAAATAAAAAATAAAAGAGCAATGATGATGACATGTCAAATCGGTAAAATTACTGAATGAACAATACTGAGCTCTTAAAATAAATAAATGGATGAATAAATTAAAAAAAGTTGGAGAACACAAACATCTGAGTGGGAGGGCATGGTCCCTTTATGGCCTGCCCGTGGCAATGTGTGGGAGATACCTAAAGGGAATTATTTTCTGTGTGTGTGCGTGCGTGCGGTGTGAACAATCAATGTGAAGATGACCTCTTTGACGTGAAGTCGAAGGGTTATAGCAGAGGCACACATACATTAAGCACTGTGTTTAAATTTACAGATTAAAGCCGCAGATGAAAGAAAATTCAAAATGTAAATAGTTCACATTTTATTCATTGGACCGTGAGAAAATTATGATGGCATTGATTAATTGAAGGTTATATAATTGTGCGAGTAGGAGAAAAGTCATAGTCCCGCTCTGTAGTATGCAACCATGCAAATTATTTAACTGGCCGTCATTAACATTTCTTAGAAATGTATATTGATGTAGGGTTGGGCGGTCTATGGTGATAAGTTATCCCGGGGTGTCTAAAAGTATGATTAACAAAGGGCAATTTTCCCCGGCGCACTAATTTGGTATCTGAAAGTAGGCTAAACATTCGAACACTACAAAAAAAAAAAAAAAAAGCAGGTCTAAGTCGTGGCGCAGGTGGTGTAATGCAATTTTGATGGATTTGATCAAGGTTCAGGCACACAAATTCTGAGCTGTGCGGATGTGTGTGGTGAATTTCATCATATTTCCTTCATGAATATGACAACATTGTGCATCAAACCCTCATTGTAGTAATGAATTCATTGAACACATTATTGTTACTACAATCATCTTTAATTTATTTCTAGAATCCAATAAATTGTGCTTTTAATGGGCACTCAGCTATTTGCTGGTGTATTATTTACAGTTTTGAAGATGCTCCTAATACTTTTACAGGTACAACGTAAACACAAAGCAAACCATGGGGGACAAGGACATTGTCACGGGGGCAGAAGCTTTGGCAGGGAATCACAGACTTCCCTTTCCCCAGCCACTTCGATCAGCTCTTCTGGGGCAATCACAGGGCCTTCCGAGGCCAGTTGGTATTATCTCCAGCGTGAGCACCTCACCAGGGAGACATCATAACCTGATGCCCAAGCCACTTTATCTGGCTCTTCCCGATGTGAAGGCCTTGCTATATGGTTGATTAAACAACCATGCATATTGATTCATCACTGAGACTATTATTATGTGTTTTGTTTTCGAAGCAATATATGTGGAATAAGATCACTCAGTGACTGAAGATCTCCACTGTGGCTAGAATGAGTAAGCTGTTAAGATCTGTGATCCTAATAATTCAAGACGTTAAATGTAATTGCTGTAAGTTTCCTTAAAACCAAAGGCATAAAATGCACTATGGGCCAACTGACATAAATTCAACAACCATTGTAATAATATGCAAGAATTACTTCATTTTATGAATTAATCGGATAGGTATGAAATGTAAACTGCCTTTTCCCATGTGGAATTTCTGCCTAATCGTCAAACCGGTTTCGAAACATGGTTTGACACTATTGCTTCCGACCTTGCTCATATCTCCAATTGTATCAAATATGAAGATATGGGACAGATAGACATTTTTCAAGATCCAAATCAGGACTTAATAGAATTTTTGATTTACAGAGGAAGGTGCACAACCATGCCAAAAAAATCACAAACTTGTGCATATGAAGACATAACCTCCTTGTCAGAGGTAACCAATGGTCACTGAAAGAACCCAGGGTTGTTGAGGAGGCAGTGAGAGAAACATAAATGGAGTTTTATGTATGTATCTGTGAGACTCAACATGTCAAACTGTGTGACTTTAGTCAGTCAGGTAGAACGGGAATCCATTTGACCTCTGATTGTCCACTTTGCCCTCTGAGCAACCTTCATGTGTGAAAACTAGGGATGAGAATCGAAAACCGGTTCTTGTTGAGAACTGGCTCCCAATGTTTAAATTCCTTGGCATCGTTTGCCGTTTTTGCTAACGATTCCCTTATCGGTTCCGTGTGGGACGATGACGTCAACACGCGCGAGAGTCGCGAGACATTTTCTTGCGCGCCGAGCAACAAACATGGCGCCACGCTCGAAAGTTTGTTGACATCTTCCAAGAAAAGCTAAGAACAGGCCAACTTGCAATGTTTGCAAATTGGATATTTCGTCTAAGGGAGGAAACACTACCACTATGCAAGAGCATTTGAACACACAGCATGCGATGACTGTCTGTCGTGTTTGTGAGCACTCCGGATTCCCGGTGGGATCAACACAGCAGCAACGCCCGCCAGCAATGCAAGCGTTCTCCTATCAACACTCCAGGTACGGGTAGTAATATATTAGCGCCAGTTTGCCTTTATGTGAAACGTGCCGTTAGTAACTGCTAATGTTAAAGCCCGTATCTCAGTAAACGGCGCCGGCTTGCGAGGGTAATTGTCGCGGCCCGCGAGTGTTGTGTTGTTTTTTTCATCGAATGAACCATGACTTAAAAGCAACACTCTCTACTTCCACACAACCACACTGACTCTGCTCACGGGAGTCACACACCAGTGCCTGGGTGCGTCTGTTTTGACAGACAGGGAGGAGGAGTTTTTGAGTGCTCAGAGTTCATCTTAGTTGTGAAATCTAACTGGAGTTGGACATTATTGTCACAAAATAATCTAGGTTGTGTTTTGTAAATTTCTACAGAAGATGATTTTTTAAAAAAGGTAGTGCTTATTTACAAATCTTTTTTCTTTCTTTTCTTTTTTTTTTGGGGAACCC
This sequence comes from Vanacampus margaritifer, assembly GCF_051991255.1. NCBI lineage: Eukaryota > Metazoa > Chordata > Actinopteri > Syngnathiformes > Syngnathidae > Vanacampus > Vanacampus margaritifer. The sequence goes on from NC_135437.1 coordinate 9,610,048, forward strand.
ATTGCACCCCATTGAGTCCTCGAATGTGGACCTTAAAACTTCACTGTTGGGTTTGTAAGGCCATGTTACTTTTAAACATGTCTCTTGTTTAGAGATACAATTTAAGCATAAAAAAGTGGATGCTAATCTATGTTTATTCATCTTTTTTTCCAAAAAAGAATCAATAAGAGAATCTATAAAGAACCGAATCGCTAAGCAGAATCGAAAACGGAATTGGAATCGTAAAAATCTTATCAATTACCATTCCTAATGACAGCGTCATAGGATCCGATATGGTGCCTGCCATTTTGTGATCTCCAATTCTTTCTGCCAAATTCTGATGCCATGATCCAAGATCTACTAAACAAGATAAATCACACACACACACACAAAAATCATATTTCTATAATGAAAAAGAAATAAAGAGAACTCTAGCTAGGAAATATTGGTTAATTTAAAAGGAGACAAAAGTTGTTGTTAGATTATGCATATTGTCAAGAATGCCTAGTTGTAAGACACTTGTACGTACTTTTTTTGTTTCAGTCATCCTTTCTTTTGCTAGCGCAGATAGACGTGATGACAAGACAATTGTCACAATTTGAATGGAAGCACTTCAGCAAAAAAAAATGCTGAATTAGAATGCAAGTCACAATCAACATTTTCAATCACTTGAAACATGATCTTATCCAGTTCACCGTGATAATAAGTAGGCCAATACTTTATAATAAAATTGATCTTAAAGCCTCAATTTTATCCGGTTAATTCCTGCATTCCTAAAACATGCATGTTAGGTTCATTAAAGAATCTAAATTGTCTGTAGGAGTGTATGTGATTGTGAATGATTGTTTATACGTGCCATGTGATTGGCTGGCGTGTGTGTGCGAGCACGCGCACTGTTGTGAGCAAAATAATTTTTATTTTCTTATTTCCCAAACCTCTGAGTTCTCCTACAGCAAACATCTGAAGACTGAAAGGTGTAAATAGCTACCAAGATTAATCTGAAAAGATTTGGAAGATCTGCGACTGAATGTTATGAATACAGTTGAGCACTGCAGGATGATGGATGATGTTAATACAAATAAAAGAGCACTTTCATTGCTGGTTTTCTTCCAGCAATTTACCAGGCCACTGCCTCTTTATCTGTACCTGAGAGGGTATCTGGCTGGCGAAAGAAAAAGTCTTCAGAGTCAACCAGTCTACTGCAGACCAAAACATCCAGATGATAAAGTGTACAACCTCCCTAGTCGAGGCTACAGTAGGTGAAGGAGTAACTTTGCAAGAACCCCAGTGTAAAAGAAGGTGTCTAGTCAGCCGCTTTGCTGTCATTAACCTTTTCTTAACAGGCAATTAAGAGAATGTCATGAACATGGGAGAATGGTGTCGCTGAATGCAAAAATATATTGCTTGAACGTTTTAAAGTAATACAAAACACTAACTCTTAAAATACTGGTATTCTTAATATACAGCTTTAAATAAAAGTAGTTCTGAGGTGCGTGGCTATGCTGATTATTTGAAAGGGGTGTTTTTTAAAAAATATATTTTATTAGTTATTTACTGATTTCTCCCAAACAAATTGATGAAATTGAAAATCCAAGCTAATATAATTTTCCTGATGAAAAAAATACATAAAGGGAGTTTATGAATGAAAAATGGGCCACCCCGGCTGGATTTCCCTTCAAGCATTTCACATCTCTGGAGAGATATTTTGGCCCATTCTTCCTCGCAGAACTGCTTTAATTCAGCAACACTGGAAGGTTTGCAAGCCTGAACCATTCAGAAGTTGACCCGTTGCGTTTTATCTCGTTGTTGTAATAATTTTCGGAATAACCGGATAGTAGATCCCACAAACGCAGTGGAGGCACAAAGGGTGTGGATTGACAAATTTAATTGTACACAACGGAATTGTACAACACAAAGTCAGGAGAAAAAAACAGTTAACAAAAGTCGCTTGCAAAGTATGCAAGGAAAATAAAGTAACAAAAATACACCTGAGGACTGTAGAATCGCACAACGCGAATAAGAAAAATCAAAATACAAAACGAGCTATACCATGCGGATAAACTAAAAGCGACGTGGGAAAAAACAACACGTGGATACCAATCACTCAAGCGTAAAGCTGAGGAAACACAAAACTACGGAGCAAAAAAGGCTCAACGCGGGGTTAACAAGCACGCAGGCTATAAGCCGAGGAAACAACAACCTAAAACTACGTGTCAAAAGACTCACGTGAGAAACTGGAAACAAAAAACGAAGCTAAAGATAGGAATTTGGAACACAAAGTCACAATAAAGCTCTTGAGCGAGGACATAGTACATTAAACAATACTCCGACGAGGAGTGTCAGCAGTTCCAGTCCTTATAAAGCGTTGATTTGTGAATGAGAAACAGGTGTGGCCCAGGAGGACACGCCCCTCTACTCAATCAGAGACAACAACAACAAAAAAACACACACAATGCAATGAGAGCACAACCATAACAGTTGTCCTGCTGCGGAACTCATGTGCTTTACCTTGAGGTCACAAACTGATAGAAAAACATTCTCCCTTTGGATTTTCTGGTAGAGATCAGAATTCACGGTTCTGCTCCATCACAGCAAGTTGTCAAGGAAGTAATTCCGCTCCAGACGATCACACTACAACCACTATTTTTTGACTGCTGGTATGATGTTCTTTTTCTGAAATGCTGTTACATTTATGCCAGATGTAATAAGACACACACGTTAAATTAAACAATTACCAACAATATTTTATCCCGTCAGTTGAAAGAAAATTCTCAGAAAATATGTGTTATTGTTGTTGTTGTTTTTTATATTGGTTTTCACCTTGGAACTCTGCCATAGGTGCCATTTTGTTTTATTTGAGTCATGAATGACTACCTAAACTGAGGCGAGGGAGGCCTTCAGTTCTTTAGATGTCACGGGTTCCTTTTTGACCTCCTGGATGAGCCGTCCCTGTGCTCTTGTGTAGGCCAGTCACACCTGGGAATATTCATCACTCTTCCATGTTTTCTCCATTTGTGGATAAACACTATCATCATGGTTCAAAGGAATCTTAAGGGCTTTAGGAATGTCAGTTAATTTGTTTCTCATCTCTTTCTGAATTTGTTTGAATTGTGGCATTTTGTTGAGGACTTTTGGGGTATTTTGGCCTACTTGTGATCTTTAGATTGAACAGGTCTAGAGGTACTCCGGTTTGGGTGTGGTCAGTGAACATGATTCATGATTCAGAATTCATGAGTTAGGGCAGGTAGCTTTGAATAGCCCCCCCCCCCCCCCCTTTAATAAAATGAAACCATCATTTAAAAGCCCACATTTAATGTCTACGTGTGTTATCTTTGATGTTTTATTTTACATTAAAGTCATGCAAAAGTATAGACAAATAAGGGCACAGACAGTACAGGCCAAAAGTTTGGACAATGCATTTTCTTTATTTTCATGACTATTTACATTGTAGAAGTGATCAAAATTATGAATCAACACATGTGGAGTTTTGTACTTAAAAAAAAAAAAGGGGAAATAATTGAAGATACGTTTTATAGTCACTCTTTGCGCTGATGATTTTTTTGCACACTCTTGGCATTCCGTCGATGAGCTTCTAGAGTTGTCTAGAGTATTGAAATTTGAGTTCCTCGAGGTGAGAATGCCAAGAGTGTGCAAAAGGGTGGGAATGGTGAAGAAACTAGAATATGAAACATACATTTGTTTATTTTTTCACTTTTTTTTTGTTAAGTACATAACTCCACATGTGTTCATTCTTAGTTTTTATGCCTTCAGTGAGAATTTACAATGTAAGTAGTAATGACAATAAAGCAATTGACACATGGAATAAGGTGTGTCTAAATTTTGGCCTGCACTGTACTCGTGTAATGGTACTTGTGTAGACACCTAAAAGGGGAAATGAAGGAGAACAGGAGACTCACTTGGGACTAGTATATTGAGCTGGTCTTTAGGTTGTACTGCAGATCAACTCCTTTTTGACCCAAGGGGCTAATCACAATTTTAAAGCATCCCTGTGCCCCATCTCACCATGACCCTGAGGGCAAACTCCGATCCAAGCTCCCGGGAAGGTGTCCCCACTGGACTCATCTGAAAAAGATGCAATGATTCGGTCAGACATGTTCTATGCTGAAGGGTTTTTGATCCACTCTGCTACTCAAGAAATATAACACCGAGTTCGCAAATTAATGATCTTCACTCATAATGGTCGCCTCAGATACCGTAGAAAAGCCTGTTCACCACAAATCTCCATCTATTGCACAATCTTGTGATCATTACTCTGTCCTTTTAGTGTTTATAAAACCACACTTCCTCTCACCTTGAAAGATAATACTGAATTGAGCTAAATTTCTGATACATAGCTTTGAAATATTCCCCCTTTTTAAGGCACCACTCGTTCCATCATGTATATCCCAGAATGCATCTTAGTATTTTATTATATCCTGTACTTGCTTTCATCCACGTAAGCAATCCAAGGAGTTAAACACAAAGATAGCAATTGCTAAGCAAATGGGTCCCGTGCAATAGCTTTTCCTATTATCCCTCCTTTTTCGCCCTCGAGTCAACCGATTTCAGCACTGTGTGAATAAGTGCATCCTTTTTCCCCCATAAGGAATAAAAGTCACCTTCTACAAATCTCATTTAACAAAAAGTCCCAGAAAATAGAAGATAAACTCTACATTCAGCCTGCACACCGAGTAAAGGCTTAGCGAGCACATGGTTAGCACTTTTTAGTTCTCTTTCTCCGTCAGCAGAAATAGTGAGAGGCAATGAGAGATGGAAAGAAGCTGGAAAAAAGGATGAAAATCACAGGCAAGTGTGTGAACTTTGAACTAAAAGCAGCAATTTAAAAAGGAGTGCATTTATGGATTTGGTGCTGCAATTTTGCTCTGCTTCAAGTTTCTTTTTTTCCTCCAATGAAATTAGTGTGACCCATGTGAACTTAAATTCACATCAGGAATTAATAACCTTTTTTTTTTTAAGGAAAAATTAATATTAATTAAAAATATATATATATTTTTTAATTAATAACATTTAGTTTGAGTGTTATGTATTTCTGTCTGTTGTGTAAATCTGCAAGGCGTCCAATTTCCTATTGCTGTCACATTAATCCAAATGCAAATATATTGTCTTATTGATTATCTTATTTCTCCTGAGGTATAAAACTAAACGTCATCACAGAAGTATTAAAATCCAAAAACCAATTCAGGCAGAAAATGTGACAGTTCTGAAAAAAAAAAAAAAAAATTAATAATAATTAAAAAATATATATATACAGTATATTTTTAAATTAAATTAAAAACATTTTTTTTTTAAAAAAGAGAGAGCAATGATAATGGCATGTCAAATCGGTAAAATTACCGAATGAACAATACTGAGCTCTCCAGAGAAAAAAACAACAAAAAATGTGACAGTTCTTTAAAACGAGATGGGAACAATCAAAGTCCCAACCGCTGTTTCTTTGGAAACAATTGTCTCAGGTGTTGATTGACAACCGGGATTGAAATACAAAAGCTATTCAAAGGCATGTCAAACAGATTAAAAAAGACCACGTAGGACAGGCTATTATTGTGTCCTATTACTGTGTAGGTTTATGTGTAAATATATCCAGGTAATGTATTTTTCATTCATGTCACTTCAAATGTAACAACTGATTTTTATAGTTTATTTGATTTGATTGTATTACTGTCTACACTGAAGTTATGTGATATTTGAATTGATTAAGTTGTCGCAGAAAACAGTTAATGAGTTTATTGGGAGTAGGAAAAAGTAGTGATTTTGTGGAATGAAGACCACAAGCACCCTCAACCAGACATCTAATGGATCCAAAGTCCGTCACGTACAGTATTGAACCCAGCAACAACAAAAAAAGATGGGAACACGGTCAGAGTTCCAGCAGTTCCACGGCAAGGACAAAATCCACACTGCTTGACAAATGTAATTTGGCAGCTTGGTGATGAAGTTCTAGGAAGGGAATCAAAGTCCATGCTGTCTTTGTGGGGACTTGCATGTGTTTCCAGACATTTAGATCTGGAGCTAAATATGCAGAACCCTCGCTCAACGCCAACTTCATAATGAAATCCATATTCACAATTGGCCTAGCAGTATAATGAGTGGGCTGAACAGTTGCTCAATTGCATCAGGCAGGACTTCCCCCTCAAAACAGATGCATTTCAGTAAGACCAAAAATTGGGTGTGTAAAGTTTAGTGGATTTTTTGCATATTTATCATATTTTCACAAAGGCATGTCACGGACATGTAATTGAGCCCCAACTGTTATAAGTTGTGAAAACAATGCATAATATCTCTATTAAAATGAGAACCAGATGGAAATACACGCGAGCAGCCTTTTTGGTGCGGTTTATTTTTCACCTGTTTAGTTTTCTCCTCCCCCACACAATTCGGCCCGCCTTCTGCCTCAATCTACTTTGTGCATCACTATTCGAGGATTAATTATGGACAAATTCTTTGTTTTGCTCATTTGTTCACAAAATCTGCTCATCATATTTTGTTCCTATTTACTCTGATTAAGTAAACTATTTGTTTACTGTACAAAACTTCTCGTATAATGAGCTGACACTACATTATTGTCTAGCTAATGAATTTTGTAACAAACAATGTTCTAACGTTTTGCTGCAGGATTTAATAAATGGAAAATAAGAGCAAGAGAAAAGAGACAGGTGTTGTGATGAAAATGCAAAGCCATAAATAAACTAAGAGGTAAATATCCTACAGTATAACACCAGACATTATCAGCATAAAGTGTAATGCACCCAATCAGGTGTTTTAATGTGTTTTCTATGCTAAACAGATCTAGCCTAAGGATTGAATGGATTCTTCTGGTACATTAATTTAGAATGTACAGATGTGATAATGATAACGTAAAAATAAATAAATAATCATGTAGCGTGCATTTCTTCATCAGTGCTAAACAGATGTTTTCAAAAACATTTATTACAGTGATTTGCATGTTATGATGCCAATTGTAAACCAATTTCATGAAATGAATGTTGCTTTTATTCGGCTCCAATAGTGTAGGATAATACTCTAATACTTGATAATACTTGTTCTTATAATATTTACTAATTTATTTTTATAGGTCTTATATTTATTTGCAGCATAAACAGTTCTCAATTTTATAAATTTTTTTATACAAACATTTTTCCTTTTTACATGCATTCTCTATCCCTTTGTCACCCATGGGTTATTTAGGCCTTTATGCTTCCTGGTGACTTTAATTAATGAACAATGTTTATCATATGTGCTTATAATGGACTGAAAAGCGTTATATGCAATATTGGGATCTTCATGTGCATAAACCTCAGAACAGTTTTGATTTTCTAGGTCCTCTTTAAGGGCAGCTATGGAATGTTGTGTTCTTAATCTTATTTCTGATATGTGAGTTGTTACCTTTGCTTTTTTATCAAAATACTTTTGTAAGATTATAAAGACTGGAAGATGATCACTTATATCATTTATAAGAAGTCCATTCTCTATTTTATGGTCGGTTTTATTTAGAAATATATTATCAATTAGAGTGGCTGTATCAACTGTTATTCTGCTAGGTTTTATAATAGCAGGGAAAATACTGTTACTATACATTGTGTGTGTGTGTGTGTGTGTGTATATGTATATATATATATATATATATATATATATATATATATATATATATATATATATATATTTACTGTTATTCTGCTAGGTTTTATAATTGCAGGGAAAAGACTGTTACTATACCTTGTATTTATATAGATATTATAAAACCTAGCAGAATAACAGTTGATACAGCCACTCAAATTGATAATATATTTATAAATAAAACTGACCGTGAAATAGAGAATGGACTTCTTATAAATTATATAAGTGATCATCTTCCAGTCTTTAAAATCTTACAAAAGTATTTTGATAAAAAAGCAAAGGTAACAACTCACATATCAGAAATAAGATTAAGAACACAATGAAAACAGCAGGTGCCCCAAAATAGAACCCTGTGGAACACCATGTGACAGTGGGGCAGTGCGGGTCTTACAGCATCCAAGGCCAACACAGAAGGTTCTGTCAGCCAAATAAACCATTGAAGGGAACTACCACTAATGCCCACCTGGTGCTGCAAACGAACAGACAGTATACTGTCATTCACCGTATCGAATGCTGCAGTCTGATTAAAGAAAACAAGACATACATAGTAACCAGTGTCATTTGCCAGGTGGTTGTCAGGGCCTCTGTGCATCTCAAAACCTGACCGGAAAACATCCATGATGTTATGTTCGTCCAAGATGGAATTTAACTGCATGCGTACCACCTTTCTAGAATTGTTTTCATTCCTTGATCAAGTTGGGGTTTGTTCAGCAGGGGTTGCGCCACAAAATGTTTAAATTGTTTGGGGACTACACCAGAAGATAGACTACTGTTGATAATAGCAAAAAACAGTTTACCAATACACTTTAAAAAATTAGGAGGAACAGAGTCATATGGTGCGCCGAATGGTAAACCACATCTTCTAAAAAAGCTCATGAACAGATCGGTCAGAAGTTGTGTTTGAAATGATGCAAGTATAGTAAAGTATAGTATAGTTTAGTAAAAAAATATTTATATTTTACACCCTTCCTATCCAAATTCTAAACAATAGTTTTAGCTTGATTGTGAGTACTATCAAATGTCAGCACTTTCAACATTGGAGAGAGGCTTCGTTACATGTGGTAGCCACAGTGGAACTTCAATATGATCCCTGTAAGAGACTGTGTAGAAATATTTTTAAAAATAGATTAAAAATAAAAAAGCTTCCCAACAGTATGTTTATTTTTTACATGGTTGCATTAATGCTGTACACTGTGATATACTGAGATGTGTAATATTTTGGCATCTTTTAGGCCTTATTTAGCTACAGTCGGACAGCAAAAATATAAAGTGATCAAATGTAATGCTTATTATGGGTGGTGAGCCTGCACTAATGCAAAGTAAACATGAATAAGCAATAATAATCTGACTAACAACATAGATCATAATGATCCTCTACTTTTTTTTGATTGCTCTTATATTGACTTACATCAGATCATCCAAGCATACCTTATGTTTTGGCTGGTGATAACTTTAACCATAGCCCTGATTTAATTCATGGTGTTAGCCCACAAGTTAATGTATAAATTCTAATCAAGTCTCACCCTGCTCTTTTATTGTCATGCTTATCTGGTCAGCCAGGTGTATAAACAAGGACCGGATGTTCAGCGGTGCATTGTGTGCTTAGTCACCCTGCTGCTAACGGATGCTGTGCCTCAGCGGAAGACTGTGGTTATTAAAGAGAGGGAGCTGGTACGAAACACTGGTCTCCTGGGTAAATGTAGACTGTGCAACGACTAAAGTCCATGATTAACACATCTTGTGCTTTTCTTCTTGCACTGCAACCTTTGTTTTTGTCCATTTAGGTCACTTTTTTTTTTTTTTTTTAACATAGCACTGCGAGGACATAGATACTGTAGTTACTCATCTAAGGAATGTATAAAATATTCCAGCAAGCCACTACATCACTTCAAACAGGTGACTTTCTTGCTTATTCTTTTGTCATAATGAGGCACATGAGGCAGTTTGTTGGGTCAAAGTCTCACCTACCTGACAGATTGAAGTGATTGTTTCAAATCACACTGACAGTTGACATATTCCAAATCAAGAAAAAGCCAGCGGCAATTCCTGCCAACAGAAGATTTGAAAAGCATTAACAGTCAGTGGCTCCATCAGATTGTATAATACTGTTTTTAATTTAGCTTTAACTTGCTAGCTCTTTTGTGGATCGGATTATGACAGAATTATCTGTTTAAATGAAAAGGTGTAATGCATTTTTAGGTTGCCATTTTGAGCGTAAAATCAATGTGGTGCCTATCTTCTGGGGAGGGAATATGTTTGGTTGTTGCTAAAGTTGAAAATGTGACTGCCTACAGGCTTACACACATCCAAGCGTGCACATTGCTGCAGTCAGTGAGCACATGAGCAGCAAGATACATAGCAATAGCTGACTAAACCAAATCATTTGAGGGTATTATTATGCTTGTGGTGCTGGGAAGTATCTCATACTCCATCTTTCAGATGAGAAAGGAACCTCAATTAAGCAATGTATGTAAGTGAAGAAACTGCAAACTAGGATGGGTATTTTTATATATATATATATATATATATATATATATATATATTTTTTTTTTATTATTATTATTTTTTTTTTTTTTTTTTCTGGAGAGCTCAGTATTGTTCATTCGGTAATTTTACCGATTTGACGTCATCATCATTGCTCTCTTTTTTTATTTTTTTGTATGTGGGTGAGTATGTGTATGTGCGTGTGAGTGTGTGTGTGTATTCATTAGTTCACCTAAAACCTATTAAAAAATCCCATACCGTTCACCTAAACCGAACACTTCATTTTGAAATATTATAAATGATCAGTCCTATTACACATTTAGGATCAGTTTGATTTTCAAGTGATTTCTTTTTTTTACTGCACTTGTTCTGCACGGCAAATGCCCTAGTGAGGATATTTATAATGAAGTAAGGTGAGCAAGATTATTCAATTCAAATCTATCTTTGGATAATAAAGTCTGGGAGTGCTTCTCCAGATTAACATAATCTTGGGTCTGAATGATTGGGAGAACAAGTGTAGTCACTATTCCCATCTCATTGTGTCCTTACCTCATAATTGGGTTCGAGATTCAATATTAGATTTATGTACTTTGAAAATCAGATCCTTCTCTATTTGCCACACATGTTTACAAGTATGTGTTGGGGGGAGGGGGGTTAACAGCAAAGCACCAGGGGATTGGGCACAAGATTGCATTGGAGAATCTTTACCCAATTAACGTAATCATTCTCATGGCCGGTAAACACGACAAGAACAGGTCACATTGATTTTCTTGGGTTTGATGTTGTCTATCTCGCCTCTATCCTTTCGTGCATTTGTCTTGGTAGATGTGTCACGATGGCTTGGAATGCCAATTGAATGACAAGCCTGCTAACGTCATTCAGGCAAGCTTCCTTGGCTGTCCATCATCAGTAAAAACTTTTGCTAAACTGTGAATGACAGCTTTTAAGCATCCACAACACATGGGAAAAGCAATTATTTTAGTCAGATAGCTAGCTGCAATGGTAGTGTGTAATATATATATTTATTTATTTATTTTACCGATGTTGTTGGAGGTAGTTAGGCAGGGCAGGCTGACCTTGCATGTTCAGTTAATTGAGTGTACATGAAGCCTTGGTGGAGTACAGAAACTAATGATGTTACTGGGTGCAGATGTCATTGATTTGTCTTGCACTTTTCAAATTTACCTGAGCAGATACAAACATGAACATATGGACATAACCAACCACAAAGACATAACAAAGCAGCTTAATGCCACTACGTGCTCAGTGGAAGACACACACTCTCTCTCTCTCTCTCTCTCTCTCTCTCTCTCTCTCTCTCTCTCTCTCTCTCTCTCTCTCTCTCTCTCTCTCTCTCAGTCTCTCCCTTTCCCTCTCTCTCTCTCTCTCTCTTTGGAACTGCAAAGGTAAATATGGCAGCAGATTGGCCATATAAAAATACTCCTAAAACAAAACGGAAATGCTTTGTTCAGGCTTGGGCCTCACTTACGAAGAAATCCACACGCATATTAGAGCCGTGTATACTTTGAATGTCTATCAATAATTATAGTTTAGCACGCGTGATTGTCCAGTGTCAGCAGATTCAGTTTTACATGGACAATACATGAAGGTTTGGCTTTACCTGAAGAAATAAAACATGCACAATTTAACTCATTTCCTTCTGAGAGCACCATTCCGTCACTGTTTAGGACATTATTTCAAGGGAAATTATACTGTGGTCTATCATCTCTCTCATTGCTTCATAGATTTTGAGTACACATGCAATATATGAAAAAGACTTCTTGTATTATCACTCTTTTAGCATCTCACAGAAATCCTGACTTATAGTTAATGAGAGCAGACATGTGTGTTGTTGCACTTGTAAAGACCACAGTGACCCCTGCTGGCCAGGTTCAAAATTTTCCTGCAAGGAAAGTAAAGATGAACTCGGACAGTGGATTTGAAGAGCATTCATTAATATTTGTTTTTAGTGAAATAGCTTTACCTTAGCAAGGGTCAATGAGGAAAGACATTCTTTAGGTATGTGTATGAGTGAGACAATGGAGATAATTCAATGTATTAGATACAGAAAGAGAAAAGCAGAGTTCAAATTGCATTTCCTGTAGGTAGAGTAGTATAATTATTAAGAGCTCCCCCGGGTCAATCAAATATTAATACAGGAATCGTTTCCATGGATTGGATATTAAGCTCGGTTTGGATTGACATTACCAGAGAGAAGTATTCAATTTATAGGATTTCTAGTATGGTTGTAGTTTGCAGTGGCTTTAAGAGAATGCCTTTTCTTACACAACTCTAAATGTTTAATATCGATGTAAAGGCAGTTTTAATACACCCCTTATTCGGTGCAGGTGTACCTAATTCTGTGTCCTTTATGTGTGTTAAACAAGTGTCAAGTGTGGTTGTTTGTCTATATGTGCCCTGCGATTGACTGGTGATCAGTCCAGGGTGACACAAAGTCAGTTAGGATATACAGTAATCTCCAGCTCACAGTAGAAAATAGATGGATTTTTGTAATGTAGGCCTATACGGCAATAATATCAACAGTGTGCATGCTTTATAGAGGTTCAAAAAGACCAGCAACACCCACCGATGACCCTTAAAAAAAACTGAGCTTCCACATTAATTGGAGAATATAATGGTAGCTATACCTCGGAAAGATGCTGGGTACCACAAAGTGCATTCTCCGCCTGCTGAGAAAAGAAACAATCTAAAGGACAATGTTGCCGTTGAGCTGAAACCACTTTGTTGTGGGAACTTTCTCCTTAAATGGCTGAGCTATTGAGCTGTTAGTGGAATATTGCTTGAAAAATGTAAACAACATCAAAAAAGTTTGGTCACCAATAACAATGCTTTGTCTCAGTGGTGGCCAATCAATGGAGGCACAATTATGTAATAATGAAAAAGAAATATTGAAATAAAAATACTTGTAATATCAGTATTTATATCGTACGCAGTTACAGTAACGGTACCCTCATATGATGCAAAGACTTTATTCTCATGTTTTATGTCTTTATTTTATTTATTTATTTACTATTGCTTGTTACTGAAATACAAGCTTCCTGAGACCCTGCATACTCATGCGAGGAAATTACATATATGCTTCCTGGGCCAAAAAAAAGCTTGGGTGGGTGAAGCTCGGACTGCCAGAGACAAGCAAAACCAGCCCCACCCAATCTGATTGGTGCAAAAATCCAAATGGCAAGAATACACTCACAATCTGCTCTGCCATTTCAGCCTATATGGGAAGTCAACCCCCCAATTTTTTTTTGGTTGAAATTGGAATTGTTCTGTGTTCAATCAAACCAAACAAAAAAGTAGGGGTGGGAAACGAAAAACGATTCCTGTTGAGAACCGGCTACCAGTGTTTCAATTCCTTGGCATCGTTTGCTGTTTTTGCTAACGATTCCCTTATCGGCTCCATGTGCGACGATGACGTCACCGCGCGCGCGATAAGGCGCCACGCTCGAAAGTTTGGTTGACATCTTCCAAGAAAAGCTAACAACAGACCAACTTGCAATGTTTGCAAATTGGATATTTTGTCTAAGGGAGGAAACATCACCACTATGCATTTGCACACGCAGCATGCGATGACTGTCTGTCGTGTTTGTGAGCGCTCCGCAGTCCCGGTGGGATCAACACAGCAGCAACGGGGGGCTAGCAATGCAAGCGTTCTCTCCTATCAACACCCCAGGTACTGGTAGTAACTATATTAGCGCCAGTTTGCCTTTATGTGAAACGTGTCGTTAGTAACTGCTATTGTTAAAGCCCGTATCTCAGTAAACGGCGCCGGCTTGCGAGGGTAAATGCCGCGGCCTGCGAGTGTTGTGCTGTTGTTTTTTCATCAGGGTTCATTCAAGGTTGCAAAACGTGCAAAGATGACTTAAATGACTTACCATGACTTAAAAGCAACACTCTCTACTTCCACACAACCACACTGACTCTGGTCACGGGAGTCACACACGTCTGCTTTGACTGCGACAGGGAGGAGTGCTCAGAGTTCTTCTTAGTGTTGAAATCTTACTGGAGTTGGACATTATTGTCAGAAAATAATCTAGGTTGTTTATTTTCACATCTTTTTTCTTTCTTTCTTTTCTTTTTTTTCTGGGGACCCCATGGCACCCCATGGAGTCCTTGAATGTAGACCTTAAAACTTCACTGTTGGGTTTGTAAGGCCATGTTACTTTTAAACATGTCTCTTGTTTATAGATACAACTAAGACATAAAAAGTGGATGTTAATCTATGTATATATTTCCCCCCAAAAAGAATCGATAAAGAATCGAATCGTTAAGCAGAATCGAAAACAAAATCAGAATTGTAAAAATCTTATCAATTCTCATCCCTACTAAAAAGTCAATTCAAGAGTATAGACCCAGCTAGCAAAGTATTAAAAACCATGGCCACAATGATGCCAATGAAAACAGAGAATTTCAGGTTATTCCTTGTAGTTTGTAGTTTCATCCTTGTAATACCAACATGAGAGGAGGTGTGGTTAATGCTACACAAGTGAGCTATCTAATTGCAAGGTATGCCCTCATCTTGCTACTATCCTGTTGGCACATTGTGGTACAGAGGCATTCATCAGAAGGAGAAGAGTAGAGGACTGCAGGTCAGGTAGGAAGAAAGCCAAACACCCAAGGACACCGTTGTGGCGCCACCTCTATAGATGTCCCACTTAAACATTTTCCCATGACTTTGAGATCCCTACTTCTAAAGAAGCAGAACATATACAATTTCTGACGGACTGAGTAGCCCACAAATAAATATCTCCTTGCGTTCAGCCACTGTATATGAGTTAAGCCCTTTTCACACTGCACTTAGCTGGGTACAGTGCACCATCGTCAAACATATTCATTGTGTATGTGACGAAGGGTAGGGACCACGGAATGGAGCATTGCTAGGTGCTGCATCTGCCGTGATGGCAAGGCGCTTCAAATAAAAAAAAATTATGGTTTATTCAAGAGAGGCTGCGCAGTGACTTAAGACAAGCGATAGGAAAAGGGCTGGTGGAGTAATTTAGTGCTATTTTGACAGACTTATGTATAGGGAGCGGCAGGAGGACAATGAAAGAAGCCTTAATAAATGTGCTATATGCAAGTCCCGAGTTTGGAACACTTAAGAGATGGCATAAGTTAATGAGTTTTAAGGCCTAGATACACCAATCCGACGTCGGGCAAATGTGACGACGCTTACCCCCTGTGGCGTCGGCCCAGACGCCGGTACGTTGCGTAGAAAAATGACATAAATACACACCGCACTGACCCCGACTATTATGTGGAGAAGTAATTCCCCTCCATACCATCGCCGGCGGTAGTCATTATTCCTAAAGGCAACCGGAAACCTCTTTATGGGGGCGGGATATAAAAACGTAGAAAATGCATACCGGTTACTTTTTCTCTTACAATGTCCTCCCACGTGAATAAAACCCTGCGGCTTTTTGCACAGTATCGTATATAAAATTAAATCCTACCTGCTATATCCAGTCACGTCCCCATGTCATACCATAGTTTGGCTTTCATACCTTTGTCAGCAAACCTTTTAATTGTAATATCATACAATGCCGGTCTCTCTTGAACCAAAGAGACAAAGTCATCTTCCCGATCTTCTGTCCAGACAAACATTGTACGTTAAAATGCGGAGGGTACAACAGGGTGACGATGCACAAAATGAGCGGGGAAAAAAATGGTCCAGGTTTTCCATCAGTACTGTTTATTCTCGTTCGTCACTTCCTCTTCTTGGCCCGTGCGCTGATTCGCTAGCTAACAGCCAATCACAGTGATCAAATGCCCCGACTCAACATGTCGAATTTACTGGAAACGACCCAACCGTCGTATTCCAACTCGATCCGACTTTACAACAGTAATTTATACACTGATCAGACGCCGCATGCCGTCGGCCCAACGCTGTCCGACTCCCGACGTCGGATTGGTGTATCTAGGCCTTAAGAAGACATTGCTTTCTGATCAGTCGGTCTTGGTGGTCCTGTACCTCACGAACGAGATTAAACTCCCACTGAACCATTAGTAAAGGATGCACTTTTATTCTCTTTTATGCTGCTCATCTCCTACTTCTTAAAACAAGCATTGTGAGGGTTGTCTTTTGCAATTATGAAGGGTACATCTTCCTTCTTCTTCCAACCAGAGGCAAAATTCTCTTTGCTTACTTTCTGGTAGGCTGCTACATCAGCAACTCCAAATATGGGCACGTCGTCATCTTTCCACCCAACCATTTCACACTGAGCGGGGGCAGTCTGAAAAGGGCTTTATCATCTCATAGAGTTTGAAACATATACCAAACGGCCAGCTGTGATTGAAATTGTAGTTTGTTTACTTGACATCAGAGTGTATGAATCATCTGGTCTTTGGTTTTCACACTGTTTTTATTGAGCAATAGCTGCATTCATTTCCATGGGGGACTGATGGATGATGTTCACATTCAAGATGCTCACATTGTCTATCTTTTTGGAGTGCATTAGACAGTTCTCTATTATTTTCATCCATGTATTACTCAAGAGAGGAACAACAAGAGCATAGCTTAATGAGGAACTTGCAAAGGCGACGGATGAAATTCACAACCTTCGATTTTAGTCAACGTGTGCTCACGCATCATCACGTCCTATTTGGAATGTGCTGCCCATTAGCTAATTTTAATAGGAGGAGAAAAAAATGTGGGTGTGTGCGTGGTTGTGAGTGTGTATTCATTAGTTCACCTAAAACCTATTAAAAAAATCCCATACCATTCACCTAAATCGAACACTTCAGAACCCAGCCAGAGCCGTGAGGCCGTCAGGAGACCCGAGGAAGGACCAAAGACCAAAAAAAAAAGAAATCCAGCACCAACCAGACACCACCCACCGGGCCACTAACCAGAGTCCTTCACCAACCCCAGAAACATACAAATTCCAACAAATCAGGGAGACCTCAAGAGACCAAAGGAGAGACTGAGGAAAGGAAGAAAGGACAGATGAAGCAGAGCATTAATATAACATTATCAATAATCATTGCCATCTAATTCGGGTGACACCGTTAGCTGTCACTGCATATGTACTTATATTTTGACTTTGATTCTACAACTGGGACAAATGGTTCTTTTGTTCTGGAACCAAGGCCATCCTATCAGATCACGCCGTTGGTCATGTTAATTACTATTAGCTCAACTGCTTGGAACAGTATTGTGACAAATATTTCTCATGTGAACTTCTGGCCCCCCATTTGCACAACACTTTATTCATGTATTCATTACAGCTGCAATCCACTCCACCTCCTATCACCCTCTATTTGTAATAAAAGTAACTTTGTGATTAAAGGAATACTACGAAAAATGAATGAAAGCTTCTGGGTAGAATCCTAAGTGATGCAGTCAATATTCAGGTCAAAATTTAGGTTTCAAAAACATTTGGGATAATCTTTTTACATGCACGAACAGAGAGGGTTACTCCCTGTATACATGTCTTACAATGTCATCACAAAAATAGATGTCATTTTTGCTTTTCATTTGTGGATTAAGGGTACACAAGGGTCCTACGTGGAGGTTACCCTAATTTAAATCATTGGGGGGAAAGAGTCCGCCCTGGCCAGCAAAATGGTAAATAAGTAACATTTAATATTAATTTTGTAATTAATTTTGTATTTGTGTAGTATAGTTTACATTGTTAGTTCCATGTTGACATTTTGTGGTTATTTATGTGCAATTTAGGCATCTGTGCATGTGGGTTGTTTGAATGTAAATATACTCTAATAAGATACTGCATGAGTCATTTGAAAGGTTAATGAAAATAGAGCAGTTTTTCTCAATCTTTATTGAGCCAAGGCACCCATTTACATTAATGTCACGGTATACCACCAAACAAAAATATCACCAAAAAAAATCATATACAGGGAGTCCTCAAGTTAGGCTACATCAAACGCGCCCTACGTCGTTTTGACTTTACGGCGCCCGTGCCTTGTCTGTAGCATCTTCTTTTTTGTTAATTTCCCACAGTAATCACGCCATTTCAAAGTTATTTAAAGTTGCGTTGTTGTTACCTCCAGCATTGGACATCCATCGAGCAGATTGGCTCTCCATCAGGCACGTCATATTACAGTGTTTAAGCTTGAATTAACTCCCCTCTGCCGTTCGTCAGCAATGAATGTCCGTGTGGAAACACTAAATATTGATTCCGGCTCTTCCGGGTCGGACTAATATGTTTTTTAAAATTATTTTACAAAGTAGTTTGATGTAAATATCGACTTTAACTGTGAAATCCGACTTAAGTTGAAATTTGGGTTACATGGCCACCGTAGGAACGTAACTCAGCTGTAGCTCGAGGACTCCCTGTACTGTAGACTGACATAGTGATTACTCACAAATTGATTTGGTCAATCTGGAATGTGGTGCTTTTTACTTGAACAAAGATGATTAGGAAAACATGATTTATTCTGTTGTATAAATCCCAACAGGTTTATAAATTGTTGGACCGTCTGCAATGGGAGAACATTTCAATTGCCAATATGCAGCGGATGCAGCGGCACAGAGATATTCAGTATATTTGAAATGAATAAGTTATCATTTTCAGCAAATTAAGTGAAATTATCTGTCATGACAGCCTTGTTGGGAATCACTAAAATAATCAATAATATTGGATCTAGGGCATAAATCTCCTTGAACCTGCAGTGTTAAATCAGTTTTAGCTTTAAAGACTGCACTACACCATGTGTTTAGAGATTCCCTTAGTAAAGATACAGGATGGATAGTTTTCCATCTGCACAACACTGTAGTCTTGTTTCACCCCATTGTAATCCACTGCAAAAAGATTCCCTCTATCGGTTTGTGACTACCATTCGGTTAATAAAAGAATACTGACAGAATGAATGAAAGCTTCAGGAAAGAATTCTCAGTGTTTAAGTGAGAATCTTTGTTATTGTAATTTTTGTGTGTTCTGTAAACACTGTGTAGATGACAGCCAGATTAAAAATATATACTGACCTCTCTGTATCAACAAATTTATAGAAAACAACAGGCTGTAAATCAAGGCAGAAAGACCTCCACGGTACCTTGAGAAGCAATTTGTTTGTTTATTGTGCAGGGGGTCCTCAGCGGATGTTACACTCTTTTAAATCAAGGTTAGGGAGCTGGGGGATTATTGTATTGTTTATTAACTGTTGTTTAGTTCAAGCTCTTGAAAATGCCAATGTGGTTAAAAGCTTGTCGGTGGCAAGGCCCTCAGAGTGGATTTGAGCTGCCTGGAAATCCCTAAGGGAGACTGGGGAGTGTGTGTTTCAACTACAGTGGCATCACACTTCTCAGTCTCCCTGGTAAGGTCAATAATACAGAAGTTCTGGAGAGGAGGATTATGTCGAGAAGTTGAATCTTTTATCAGGAGAAACTGCGGTTTTCGTCCTTGCAGTGAATCAGTTCACCGGCTCTGCACCCTCAGCAGAGTTCTGACCATGCCCCTCGGGAAGGTCTGCAGAGGGTGCTGCTGAAGTATGGAGTACCATGAACCCTAATGCTCTTCAGTCCCTGTACGACCAATGTCAGTATTTGATCCTCATTGGAAGTCAGATTCTTTTCCAGTGAGGGTTGCAGTAGCTAGGTCATCTGGGAGGGGCTTAGAATAGAGCTCCTGCTTCTCTGCATCAAGAGGAGACCGATGACGTGGCCCGGGCATCTGTTTTAGGGTACCCAGGGCCAACAAAGAACACGCTAGAGTAGGGGTATCAAAGTCACTTTAGTTCAGGGGCCATATTCATCCCAATTTGATCTCAAATTGGCCAGACTAGCATATTTGTGTTTCAATAAAATGTTATATTTTCCAATTGTTTTGGCGTAAATAATTACAAATGCATTTGGAAAATATTCACATTGCTCCAGGGCAGCTGTGGCTACATACGTAGTTTACGGCTACCAGAGTGTGAGGGCATGAATAATGTAGCCATTGTGACACTTTTTTGAGTGTCCAGAAAAGCACTATATAAATGAATTATTATTATTATTATTACTATCATTATTTTTAATATTATTATTATTATTATACCCGCTACATTCAGTGGTAAAAAAACAAAAACAAAACAACTCTTCGACTGTTTTCCTCAACCAAATAATTATGTACCTAATTAATTTTGTGGTGGAAGTAATCACAACTAGGAGACCTATAAACCATCTATGGCATGTCTTTAATTAATTTGCTTCAACGGTTGAGCCATCTGGACTCAGCACCTTCTGTAAGAGGTTGCCCTGACATCTTAAAGGCCTGTCAGGATATCAATCTAAATCATTTTGTAATTCCATTTAATTATTCATAGCTATGTCCCCAAACAAGTAATGAATCAAAATTTCCCTTGTTTACAACTTTTACAATGGATATAAAAGTCTGAAAAACCCTCTTTAAATCCAAAGTTTTTGTGATTGAAAAAAAAAAACATAATACGCCATTTCAAAACGTTTTTTCCTCCACCATTAACGTGACCTATATCCTGAACAATTCAGTCAAAAACTATAAAAAATATTTTAGATAGGGGAAGTAAAAATTAACATGTGAGTCAAGCCTGGGGATGTAGCTTAATGTTCAGAATTAACTGATCACATTGAAACTCATCTTCAATGGGAGTCAGCACACACTTTCTATCTTTTATAGTGCCTCTAATTAACCCCAAATAAAGTTAAGCTATTCTAGTGTGGTTTTCCTGACATTTATGTAGTCACATCTTGCAGAATAAACCGCAGAGAGCTTCCACTGTATCAGAGGGATCTCGTTGTTGTAAAGTATCAGTAATGAGAAAGGTAGGAGTTCCCAAAGCATTGAATTATACCATGGAACATAGTTAAGAAAGTCACAATCAAGTGGAGAACATAATGAACAACAATGACGTCACCATAACCTTCTAAATTGATGGAAGGATGAGAAGAGACATGGTCAGTGTGAAGTGGTGAACCCTGAACGAGTTGAAGGGCTTGAAATATCCTAAATGCATGTGGGAAAAGATTTTATGGTTCGACTTGAAACCACAATAGAATTTTCAGGCTATTATTCTGAGAAGTATTTTTGGCGCAAACACAACCTTGCTCATCACTTTAATAACAACACACCTACAGTGAGTCATTGGTGGAGACAGCATCGCATTATGTCAGTTGTTTATTTTTACTTCCCCTCTCATTTTTTCTCTCCCCAATTGAGCTGTTCAGGCTTCTAGTCAATGTAGTGGCTTTATTTTTATTTTTTTTAAATAATGTTGGTCTAATTTTTCATATCACAAAACCTGGCATTTAAATTTAGGGGTGTGTAGATTTTTTATATCCACTGCGTGAGGATAAGCAGTTCCGATCATGGATAGATGGATGCATATCTTGCAAGCTATGGAATGTAATACTGTTCATTATTGAGGCGCCACCAACAAGGAGCATTCACAACCACGGCATCACGGCCTCAACTAGGCTCCATCATTTGTGACTCATTTTAAGTCGTGAAATTCGCTCATGAATAAAGACAGCACAAGACTAAAAGTGTTTGTAAAATGTGTATGCTTTCTCCCCAGTAATGCTTCATTAAGAATATTATGGCAGCTCATTGTGAAAAGCTTAGCATTGAATACTTCCCTCGAGGATGAGTCTTAGAGTATAAGTATGCTTCCTTCATGGCCATTAACCATAAATATCAGTCTCTTGACCCAATCATTTTTACTGCTAATACAGCTTAATTACAATCCTCTTAAACATCAGAGCATTTGACCTTTAATAAAATGTTTGGAGGCACACAGCTCTCATTAATAGTCTACAAAAGGTTCTGACAAAAAAAAAAGTATTTCTTGCATTTGCATCATATCATCAATCGTTCATTTTTCATTGACTTAATATGCTTAAAATAGTAGCATTTATTGTATACATTTTAAATTTTAAATGCAACCATCTGTTGCACAGTATGATTTAAAATTTTCGTGGGTGACGGTTGATTTTCTTTTGTCATTAGTCAGTCACTCAAATGCTACATACGACATCTCATTACACATTTAACCTATTGAATGATTTATGGAGGTTATGAAATTCATTGGTTCTCTCCTCAGACAGCACAAAACTACTGGGTAGTATCAGAGGTTTCGGGGTGCTGAGCTTTCGGCAATGCAAGGCAAACAGTAAATGTTACTGTGCTTTTTTGTGTGTTTTTTTACGTTTTAACACAATTTCATCTGTAGTATTTTTGCTGAGGTAATGAGCAAGAAAAAGTCTTCTATCGCAATTACTGCACCAATTATGTTCAGAGTAAAATCCTCAGCACGTCAGGTTTCATGTCATTCCGTGTGGGGGTGGGACGGTGGGACGGTGGGAGGTGGCCTCTTCTAATGTGGAGTAATTCAGACTGAGCACACAACATGTAGCTGGCCTGGCAGAGTAAGACCCCGTCCAGACGGAGGCAAAGCCTTCGTTCCTCAAACAAATCTCGCACACACAGAAGCATTTCAAGACTTGCGTGTGTCCAAAAGAAGACGCTGAGGACGTTTAACGGCTGTAATGTATATGCCAAGTCATGGAGTGGCGCAGCCACAGGTAGTTAACGAAAAGCGTAGAAGAAGAATCAGCGAAGAAGACAAACACTTTTTTTTTAATGGTGGGTGATTCAAGTACAACACGGCTTGTTGAACGTGGGAATAAAGAAGCAAACTATTTTACTGCAAGAGCATAAGCAAGCTAAGGAGGCTGCGCAAAACGACTACGACACGGCTATCCGCCATTGTTGTTGACCGACTGACGGTTCGCGTGCGAGAATTGGCGCATACGTCATCAATCTGCGGCTATGCGTCGTCATCGAGCTGCGACCATTACGTCATCACTGGAGGAGTATCCTGCATTTTGCGTTTTGAAATCTTTCCACTTAGAAGCCCGGTTTCAAAAGTGATTGGTTTCAAGCTCCGAAAAAAGCTTTTTAAAAAAAACACTTAATTCTATACCATTATATTTACCGTTACCGTGAAGGGATGCAGTTTATACCGTGAGATGAATTATGGGCAATATGGCCTAGCTCTAAAATATGTCCATGCTCCAAATCAACTATCTTTGCTACAAGACACAAACAAAAACTTTGTACAAAAAAGTAACTGAATACAGGTCAACTTGACAAAAACAGAAAGCCTGGTGCACAGTTTGCATATTTATCTTCCTTCTAAATAAGCCAGAGACATTTGGAATAGGACCAATATCCCAGAGGGAATAATACTACCATATATCAATAGTAGTCACGACATTTAAATGCCACACAAGATTGGATACATGTGTCACCACCACCACACCTGGAGCTTGTTGTCATACTGCAGGCTTTGTTAAACAACAGCACTTCATCGAGAGTGGATGATAGCCAGTATGTGAACCAGATCCCCCCCTAGACTGAGCAATAAATGCAAAGCTTGTTGTCCAGCATGCGTGTTTCTTTCGCTTACCCTCCCTACCGTCAATCTCCTTGCAAACGATCCAGAGGTGCATATCGTGCCAAACCCCAGGTATCTGGCAGAGAATCACACAGATGGGCCTGACTGGGCCAGCTGAACATTCAGGCAGCTGGTAGTGATGATGCACAGGATGCCTTCTATCAACAGGATGTTTCACGCAGAAGCTTCACAGGCAGACACAACAGACAGAGACTCCAAAGGAGGCCCTGCCCGGACACCACAGCAGGCAGGGGTGCACAGACAGGGAGAGGCGGGACCGCAATCAAACCAAGAGCAAAGGCAAATAGGAAAAGTGAATCTGTTTGCTGAGACAACAACAATAATACCATCCTGACTGAATTCAGAAAAAAAAGGCAAATCCGATAACATGAAAATCAGAAGATAGTGTTAAAGAAAAATTATCTTTTCTCCGCGTGTTCGTTTTCTTTCGGGTAGTGAGAATGTTGGTTATCCGAATGCAGGCTGGATATCGATGAACAGTCACTTCGAAGCTTTTATTTCTACAGAATATTCCGGGCACAAGTGAGTTCCAGACAATGGCTGCAGCCTCTCGCAAGTGCGAAGATTTCGGAGGACTTACAACATTCTTATACTATCTTGAAGGGCGGTACCACAACGCCCCCAGGAAACAGCCCCCCCCGGAGTTCACCAGACATGAGATACTTTAAAGGCAACCACAGACAAATGGTCTATTGTTGTGGAAATAGAGGAGCCCCCCCCCCCCCCCCCCCCAGACATGCCAGCACGAGCAGAAATTGACCCTCTTCAATAGTATAACATAAAAATGGACATTGTACCATAATTTGAAAAATGCATTCAGGATAACAACCAGAGTCTGGGGTTGATGGTATTATTTTACCCATATTCCATCCATGCATCCATTTACTACTGCATTTACCCATCGTTTAATTCGGAATACAAGACCTACAGAAGGCATTAACAATAGTTGAAATACATGTGGATGCATTCAAAAGATATATATTAGGATACTCACACAAAAAGTTTGCAATTGGTATCCTTAAATCAAATCTGTAAAAATAACAGTCTAAAAGGTTTGAGGATCATAAAACAATCTTGGTTTTAATACTGCATCAAAATGGCAGACAGGAAGAGCAATAATTGAAGAAAAGAACAGAACTGCTCAGGATTCAAAAGACATCAGAAAACTGTATATATAAAGATCAAGCCATTTACCACAGCTCACTAAGGTCTCATAAATTTCCACTGTATTAAATTAGATAGTCATTGAAGAGTGAACGGTCTTCTAAGCAGACTATTTCATCTCTTTGAAACAAATTTATGTTGAAAAAGTCAACATTTCAAAGCACAAGTGGGAATTTGTAGTGTTTACTGGTATATTTGTATGAATGAATTTTTTTTAGGGTGGAGCAATTTTAGACAAACAAAAGTTTAACCTTGACTTTACTCATATACATGAAGCAATTTCAAGGCTTTTTTTTTTTGGGTGTAAATTTTTAACTGATAAAAACTGAAAGGAGACTGTCAGGAGAGCAAAGTCAGAACATCTGTGTGGAGTTTGCATTCCATTCATGCTAGTTAACTGGATAATGTACTTCAAAGTTTGTTCATGTTTTTAAGAACCGGTTTAAGACATACATTTTTAATGAAGCTTTTACCTAAGATTCATTTTATGTACTTATTTTATTTATCTTAGCTTTTATTTTTTGTCAAATAAATCTTACATATCCTGTTTTTACATTTCTGGGTCTATGGCTCCCTAAAATAGCGCCTTGGATCATCGGTTTTGCTTTGTTTTGAATGTTTGTTTATGCACTTAAGTGGTGGGCTGGGGATTTGTTTTTAAACCATGTAAAGTACTTTGAGTTGCATTTTTTTGTATGAAAAGTGCTAAACGAATAAAGATTGATTGATTGATTTTCTATTTGAAACTCAGTGAAAGGCTGACTTTATGTTGCTGGCATAGGGAGTAGTGGTGCGCGGGTTGATCCAAATATCAGTACTGTATGTCTGTTTCAAGTCTGTTTCAATGTTGGCTCAATTCTAGCGTGGCACGATTGCTACAGTTTCAGTTTTCACTCTAACAGTATATACCCGACTGCGGTTTTGACAAACAGGCGATTGGTCGCCGGACTCAGCACTTGTGCCCTCAGCACTTGTGTTTTGACGTTGTGTCGTCACGTGGCTTAGCAGTGCAAACAAGCAAGCAGGCCGCCGGCTGGAGTCTGTCCACTCATCAGCATACGTACACACAACTCATACATCCACAGAGATACGAAGCAGCTTGCCGGATTCGCTGCTTCTATCTCAGCGAGGAGCAAGCACACTGCTCATCCTCCATTAAAAGCAAAAAATGGCCACATGTTACTGTTCTTGAACAAAAATCTACAACCCAAACCTTTGCTCTGTACAGTTTTTTTTTTTAATTGAACGATTTAGGGGTTGTTGTTTACACTTAATTTATTATATTTTTATATATAGTTTGTTTTCAGAAAAAGAAAAGAATGGAGAACAGCTGTTTTATTTTGGGTATTGTATATTATACTGTTCCCTCATGGGGGAAAAAATACTATGACAGAACATCAAATTCACGTATGGAAGTGCTGGCATAAAGGAATCCACAGGAGATTTCTAAAGAAATAAATTCACAAACTTTTGTGAAACATTATGACTGAGAATAAAGAACTTGATAATGAAATTCAAAGAATCAAGCAAACAGAGCTGTTGAACAAATAGGCACCATCCAGATTTGTCATTTTTAATGCATAAAGCAAACTATTTCAGTGTACAGTACAATAATAACCTGCCATATCCCGGTTTAGACCTCAATGCCCCAGCTCCAAACCAATTTCAAACTTGGTCATAATATTTATATGGCCTGCATCATATTATTGACAAAGCCTACCGCATATTTTTTGTAATGATTTTGGTTATTCTAGAGATTTGTAAAGACTCTGATTTTCTGAGCAATACAAATTTTTTTTATTTTCATCTTCACTTAAATTTCGTATCATACACTGCATGGAGTGGTTCATACACAGTCTATGACAACGGCCTGTCGGAGGAAAACCAAACAATTATTGACGGTGCACATTATCTTTATTTAACTACAATCAACCGTGGATCCGAACGTGACCTTGACCCGTCACCCCACACCCAAACCTTCTATCTAGCCCTGTCCTGGTTCCAATTACAGTATAAATAGAAAAGGAAAAAATGGATAATTGATAAACCATGGCTCATATGCCTGTTTTTCAAGTGTTTTTTTCACAGGAAGTGAAACACCATAAATACATATATAGTATCGTAGGGGCATGAAGTCCCATATATCTGTTCAAAAACTCTATCAGACAGAGATCAATATGAGATAACACTTAAGATTCCTAACACCACTCTGACATGTATTTTGAAATATCCAGCACTAACACCATGAATACAAAATGTATGCACTATTTATTATTTATTCAGAATAAATTACAATAAGTTGAATGTTACTTTTGTAAACCCATTCCCCCTGATATGTAACTGGTTGTAAATACATTCCCTTTTAATGGTGGTTGTAGAACATTAAACCAACCATTTGGCATTCTTGTATACAGTGATTGAAAAGAATAATGAAAACCCATCAGTGATTAAATTTTCAACAGATATGGAAATCAAATCCACAAACCAAAGCACGGCCCTGTGTAAAGGAATGTTGATTCAAAGGATGTATGCTGCCCTTACAAAATGTCTTAATATTCACATAAAAAGCTCTTCATTGTGGGACTAATGGGTTTCTTCACTTACCATAAACTATGCAAAATAATTCACATCACACTATTTCTTATAGTCTATAGTAATAGTTACTCATTGTGTACATTGCAAACAGAATGTCGAAGTGTTCATCAAACCATGTCTAAAGCACTCTAGGTACACTTTGCTGTCTTCACATTTTACTTCAGTGCGCTTTGCAAGTAGATTATAAGACCAGGACTGCAGCCAGTAGAGCTGTCAGACAAATATTGACATTGTTGTGGTGAGCAGAGAGCTGTGCAGTGTACCCCCCCCCCCCCCAAACCCCACAATTTTTTATATGTGGTCACATGCCGTTCCACAGAATGAAACAAAACAATTGTTTCAGCCTGTATCCATTTAAAAAAGTAAAAAAAAAAATTGATTATTTTTTTGGATTACTTGTTTTGAAAAGTAACTACGTTAGATTACAAGTTACTTTAATAGTAACATTTAGCAGATACAGACAACACTGCTTAACATAAAAATGACATCCGGTTTAGCCACTCAATTTGAAGTGTGTTTTTAACAGTGACGTTAAGGAACAAAATTTAGCTTTTTATTAAAAATCTAATAAAGACAGCAACCTTTTTGACTTATCGTGATCATTAAAATGTAAAAAAATTGTGTGTCTTTACATGATTCTATTTAACAAATTGTCTACTTGTTTTTAAAATTGATTTTAAAATAGATAGATAGACTAGACTTAAAAAAATACATTTAATAATTTCTAAAATAAGTCTTATTTACTTGACAAATGTACTCATGGCAAAACTCAATAATTATAATGTATATTGTTTAAAAAAATAGTGGTTACATTTGAGGATCTCCTACAGTGAAACAATCTGGTGAGAATATTAATGCATACTGCCCTGCAATCCGTATTTAAATTTTTGGCATAATGATGAAGATGTGCAACAAACCCAGTAGTACCGTATTTTCACGACCAAAAGGCGAAGTATCAGTTCTGGGTGCTATTTCTGTATTTACCACACCCACAAGGCACTGCACTATTGGGCGCAGGCACGCTTAATAAACATACGCCAGCTCAAAACATATGGTAGCATGCTTTCATTTGCTAGCGTATGTTTTTAAAAAGGCAGTGACGTAAAAATTAGATCGGTTGTACTTGAAGTATTTAACAACGTACTCACGTCACTCTTGAACAATTCTCATCCACAAATCCAAATTAAACAACGGGACAAGTGTGGCGCTCCGGAAGCAGAATGCAGTAGCTGCGACGTCACTTCCAAAAGAGTCATTATTGTCCTGAGTCACCATTTGTGTTGTCAGTATTTGATTTTTTAAACTTGCACGTTGACCTATCATCTTCACTATTCTTGTCTTTGCCAGAGAAGAACCTCTATCTGAACTCCCTAAAGGAAAGACAATTCTTTGTCTGTCCTATTTCTTCTGCACATTATTGGATGTTTTGACCATATTCATATTCTCTTAAATATTACCCCCTGGGAGAAAAAACCTTTCCTTTTCTCAGCCTGATCATGAATTAGGATCTAAAATTTGTCTTTTCTTCCTCTGTACACTTATTTTAGTCCTTTACATGGTGAAGTTTTGTGATAAGAGTATATTTCAACACAGAATCACAACTCCATCTGAACAAATCTATGTATCCTCCTTTCTCAGTTTTTTATTTATTTATTTACGTAGAATTTCACAGTTATTGTAGAAATGATAGCTAAGAATGTCACACCTAGGAAAAGGGAGCTCAAACGGCTCTTAAAATAAACACTCAGACTTTAACAGGTCCTGACAACTTTCAGTCATCTGTAAAATACATCAAGTAACAAGCTCATAGCCGGTGATTTGCCTAAACCCCATAGGTTTAGGAGTAGGTATACTGGGTAAGCTGTGACAGGTTTTTCTGGAGCTGGATTTGCCACCTCTGATCTAATTAGTCCCCCAAATGTTACGAGAGACTTTGGGAGAGGCCTTGGAAATAGAATTTTGCCATAGATAAGATCCAGTCTCTCCTTTGTATCACTCTACTCTCTTGCCTTCCCAATTTTCCTGGATGTTGGACCTCCTCTTATGTCTAGACTCCTCCCTCTCTTCTTTTGTTCTGACAATTTTATCGTAGCCGCTTTCGCTGTATTAAACTGCCTTTACAAACAATGAAGGTATGGATGTTCATGCCTTCATTGCTCCACATGTTAATCAAAGTACTGAGCTGAATCAGAAGGCCATTTTGCACATCCAACTGGTACAAAGGGCTGCTTTTCGACTTCCAATTAGCTCTGATAATTGCATCCACTCTTGCATCTGACAGACTTCAAGATTACAGTGTTATTTTCTTGGTACATGACATTGTTGGAACACATGCTCGTCATGTCTCCTTCATAACCCACAAGCCTATTCCAATTTCCTTCGCTGTTAAAAAATAAAAATAAAATAAAAATACATGGATGCAGAAGTGTATTGATTTGACCTTCGAGCCCAGTATGATTTGCATTCTTGGGACAGTATTATTTGAATTTACAGAGGCTGCCTTGGAATAGGTTTTTGACTATCTCGCTCAGAACAATGTATGAGTGCAACAGACAAGGGCAAATCCTAGTGCATGTAAGGAGAGTTTGATTAGAATAAGCTACTGTAGATTTCATTGTTTAATACAGGTCAAAATGAGAGTTAATTCACCATTCAACTTTTTAAAAACTGATTTCAAAGTAAAATTTTGTTGCGATGCTTTGGTGGAGAACAGTAACATGTAACATGAGAACAGTAACAA
Organism: Vanacampus margaritifer; assembly: GCF_051991255.1. Taxonomy (NCBI): domain Eukaryota; kingdom Metazoa; phylum Chordata; class Actinopteri; order Syngnathiformes; family Syngnathidae; genus Vanacampus; species Vanacampus margaritifer. The sequence continues at coordinate 9,640,058 of NC_135437.1, forward strand.
AAAATAAAATAAAAAATCATGAAAGCATGTACATAGTGTTTGAATCAAATGAGAACACCAACAGGAGATATGCAGCTTGTAACATTTATTTACATACATGTACTGCATGTAGTGAGAGTTTTTGGTGCAAAACCATCATATTTTTTGTCATATAATGTTTTAATAAAATACTCTGATGCTATTGTGCTCCTGGAAAGAAAAAGTAACACCCTGTGGGCATCGTCAATATACTGTATAACAAAATAAGTATAATAATTTACTCCAAGAGTTTAATATAATCATGCTTGAGAGTGCACTTTCATGCACCCAATATTCAGTAGAAACAAGAACTGCAATTTCAAGCCAGTTGTTCAGTCATTTTTGATAGGTTGAACAGTCATTTGGGAATGGTATAGTTTGCTTAGATTTATTAATATTTGTATTATCTTGCACTCCACAAATACGCCTACAACTAAAACCAATACTAAAACTAATAAAAACTCAATTAAAATGAAGCATAAAAAAACTAACAAAGCTGCTCTCAAATACTAATTCAAATTAACTGAATGTAAAAAAAAAAAAAAGAAAGAAAAAGAAAAAAAATCACGATAATGAAATGATGGAAATTTATTATAACCCTGGTGGGAATCAATATAAGTGTCAATGTTTGACTGTGATTGACTGGCAGCAAATCCGTGTGTGGATAGTCAGCTGGGGTAGGTGATGCACAAGACCCTGATTCCACTAACAAAAGCTGGAATTTTATATCAAATACTGCAAACCATTAAGTTTTATTCATTATATTTTGCAAAGATGAGCCAGTAGTATCATCCATCAGCAGATATAGTGGATGCACCTGAAGCCTAGTTGTGACCATAGCAACAAATCAAAACTATTTGTGAGCTCTCCGTCAGTTCATCATGCAAACGCTTTGTAGGAAGCACCAATGAGATTTACACTGATATCTGGATGGCTGTTGAGGTGGGGGTGGAGGCATAAAGATGAAAAGTGATGAGGGGGTAGCTGGGTAATCCGTACAAACAAATACCTCTTTAGAATTCTACACAGCGCTCTGCTGCAACGTGTTTGGTTTCCAGGCAGCACTGCATTATTAATGCACACATCTTCCCCGTTCTTCCACATCCAGAGCGTAGGGAGAAGGCAGAGCGGGGTTCAATGAAAAGAGCAAAGTTGCATATAATGGTTGCAAAGCTAAACAAACTATAAAGTGTTGGGGAGGGGCGGGGGTGCTAGTGTTGGTGTGTGTTTGTGAGGGGGTGGGGGGTCCTTTTAAAATAGGAACTACACAAACCTAAATTGGTCATTCATACTACAATCATGAGATGTCTGGGAAGCCAATTTTTATTTTATTTTTATTTTGTGCAATTTGACTCCTGTGCATTTAGCCAAGAGGTAGATAAACAGTTATTTGCTTTATATATCAAGTATAAGCCATAACTGCCAATACGAGGATTGTTTGTTGCAAGTCTGTTTCAAGGCAAGCAGCCGTTGCCTGGGAACCTGTCAACGGCGCTACCCAGCTGCTGGAATATGCACACAAGAAATATTCAAACTCCATGTGAAAAAACACACACACACTGAGACAATTATACAGGTAAAAGGTGTATTTCTCTGAGGTAATGTGGCGTTGGGCTGTGTGTTGAAACTGCACATTTCAGACTGGCCTTTTGCTGTGGGTAGCCAATGGCACGCATGCAATAATTAGCTTAATATGCCACAGCTATGAAATGGATGACTTTTGTCTCGAAAAGAGAAGCACTCATTCATTCATAAACATTCATTTAGACAGATTTGTAAACAATATTTGAAAGAAATAAGCCTTTAATGTACATACAAGAGTTAGATCTTTAAAGTTCAGATCAGCTAATGAAAATAACAAAAGCAAAATTATAATGTAGATTTGTGATCACTTAACACTTTTGAGAAAACGAACAAACAATTGAGCCAATTATTTGGCTTGGGAAGAATTTGGATTTTCCCCACAGCGAGCAAAGCAAGATTATTTTTACACGCGGTGGAATATTTTGATAGGGCAAGATATGAATTGAGTTTCCAACCAGCGGGCTGTGGACCCACAACAGGTCGCAGAGCCACTGAACAAAACAAAAAAAAATATTAATCATTTTATTTTCATTTTGAATTCATTCATTCAGGTGCATCTAACTGTGGGTCACATGATGTAGGAAAAAGTATAAGGTAGCAACAATTAGTCAAAGAAAATGTGTTCGGAGAGCTTCTACTGAAAGGCGAACAGGACAAATAATGAGATGGAAGCATCTTCAGAGGAAAAGAGAGCTGTTTTTAAGTGAAAATATTGGCAGTTTGTGCGGTCAGGGCAGGCAGGAGAGGAAGAGTCTGCCTGTCCCCTCTTCTCCATGTGAAGAGTTAAGGAAATAAAAGTAATAATGACCACATTCAATTATTTTCCTATTTTAATTCATTTAAATGATCCGTGATTTACGTAGATTTTCTTTTTCAATCCAATGATCAATGATTTCATTTTTGAAACCGTGCACGGCTTGATGATTTGAAACATTTAAGTGTGATCAAAATTATACAAATAAATAGAACGTGCTCAAGGTATTAAAGCACCTACCTGCTTTTTGGTCATGTTCATGAAGCATTCCTCCTTGCACAGTCTTGACAGCGGCTGTCTTAACTGAACGTGGCACATGTCTAAGAGAAGGTTTCCTTTAGCTACAGGATTGATCTAATGCTTAAAATTAGGAAAGGTTTTCAAAAAACCTCTACACTAACCCAGATGAAATGCTCATAAAGAATGACTTGTAATAAAAAATTCAAAAGAGATAACTTTGTTTTTGTCATTAACATTCCTAGTTCACAGATACGAGAAATGCCTTCTTCTTGCTTTATTTTGAGACATTAGCTTTGATCATCTGTTGCAGGCAATTACCTCAAACAGTGTGAGTTGGATGTCAAAACATTTTTAGTGAATGCCCAGCTTTTACATTTTAAATTAATGAGTGGCCAGTTGTACGTGACTGTATCAATACCAAGCATGACCACACCTCTGCAATCTAAAGTGCAATTCTACTGATATTTAGACAATATTACACAAACAGCAGCTAGATTAACAGTTTCCTCCATTAATACATTACTTTAAGATAATCAAAAAAAAAAGCATTGAACACACATCTGCAACATTTGAACATTATTTATTTATTACTCTATTTCATCAACAATGCAATCTTACCGCAATGAAAAGTCCCTTCGTCCTCCAATCAGTTTTCAATTAATGAGCTAGACATGTCCTCCATGCCAGGATTCTGTCTGTCAGTGAAAGAGGCATACAGTATAGAGAAAGAAGGAATGAGAAAGAAAGATAATGATTCCAATTTCCCCAGTCACTAAAATCATAAAGAATAGATTCTGCCTTCTTACAGATTGCCATCGAGCATGCCTTGATGCTGCAGCAGTCACTGGGAAAATATTAAGAGTTAACCTTTGGCAGCCCAAATGTGGTTATGCTTTTGATGCTCACACATTTCTCTCAGCTCTTTTAATTTCACCCTTTCTAGGGACGTAATCTCTTATTCAATGTAATGGGGTTGGAGAAATGAATTCTTGCAGAGTCCAAGCTTTGTCCCCCTTATGACCTCAGTGTCTGTAAATGAAATAGTCAGCAGTACACCAAAGCAGGAGGTCATTCTGGTACTTTGCCTCGCCGCTTTGCTCTGCGGGGAAGATTCAGGTAGAGTCGACTCTCCATCATCTCTAAATGGAGCTTTGTGACCTTTGTGTTTTGTTTGCTTTTTTTTATCTTCTCTATTCGTTTTTTCAGGCCAGCTGTTTTGAGCTTTGCAATAACTGATGTAGCCATGTCCATTACCACTATTTCTCTGTTCTGTTTCACACAATCAAACAAAAGATGATGTAGCGTGTCAGTCCTGATTTTTCAGACAGCTTCTTGCCTTGGGTTTGTGACGTAGTCTTCTATTAGAAAAATAAAGCTGACTGCATTTGCCTTTAGTTTAAGTCAAATGTTTAGTATGAGGAACTGTTTGTTTTGTGCTGAAAAGCCCATATCATATCATTAGAGAAGAATGTGTTTCGTGTGTGTGTGTGTGTTTTAAATTTAGCTGTTTTTGGCTGTAAAATTCAACCATGGAATCAACATGATAAAAAAAAAAAATACAATAATTAAATACAATTTAAAAATGTGCATTCTTGAATATCAGAGCCTTCAGATATTTTTTACCCTATAATTAGCATTTAGCATGAAACTAATAATAAACTCTAAAGTAGGGCAACAGAACATTACAGTGGACCTTTCATTTCTTCTTAGTAATTTACCAAATATTGATTCATCGTACTTCCATTAGGTCCACCAATATCAGACACCAGTCTCTGAACAGGAAAAGCGGTAGGAAATGGATGGATAAATGGACAAGAAAATGTTGTTTAATTTCTCACCTGCTCTGTGTATCTGTCAGTCCTTTGCACAATATACTGCAAGGCTATTCGGATCACAACACTTAAGTACACCACTGCAATTTACTTTCCACACTCGATAAAGTGAGGTACTACAAAGTCCAAGGTGTAGTTCCTGCTTGGAGGGTTCTCTGAGCAGAGTCGATAGCCTACTGCAGTATGGACGCGTCAGTATTAGAGATGAAACGGGTCTTCCATTGTCTTGTAAGTTTACATGTCTCGTTCCGACTGACGCGTTCAATGCGGCTTGGTTTTTGGCAATTGTTCCCACACTAATACTTTGAAATAGAAAATTGGCCGCGGCGAAGATCTGCAGTAAATGTATGTAAGTCAGAGGTCAGCATGGATAGGCTCCAGCTCTCCCTGCAATACTGAAAAAGCAGGCTACAGAAAATGGATTTATCAATAAATGGATTCAGCATTCTTGGATTCAGGTGTGTGACCAGAACTAACTACGTAATGGGAGCCACGAAATGCGGGTCATGCTTTTGCTACTCAAACTCCTTTACCCTTAAAACATGGTCAGAAGTCACATTTGCTTTCACAGAGCCGCGTGGACCAATGCCTGCATGTACTCTGACATATTATTGCTTGAGAGTTGATACCGTATGAGACTTCTAATGACAGAGACGGCATCAGTCTACAGTACATCATTATAACATCACACATAAAACACTACATATGCGAAATATTTTAGCAAAGCATAGATTTGAGAACGTTTAAACAGTGATTAAAATATTGACTGCCGTAATTAAACTAAAATGATACAAGGTAGTTTGATTACGTATACTCTCAGTCAGTCTTTGCTAAGTCCACTGCTTTATCAACCTCCCCGCTGAGATCTATAACCTGCGAAGGACAATCCAATCAAATACTTATAATAACAGACCAATTAAAGCATAATCCATTGATCCATCACCTTTAATAAGCATATTTAATTTCCGATGTTATCCTCCTGTATCCTGGCTCCCTATAATGAGAATTGCTCTTTCAAGGGCATTGTGGCATAGGTACACACAGCACAAACTCAAATCCTCCAATAAGGAATTCACCTTTTCTGCTCATTATTATCAGCAGCATGGTGTTGACCTATGACAGAAGTAGCCTCATTTAGATGCTAAGCTTCCTCTCACCTTCTGTCGACCATTGTTAGCACAATGAGCAACTGCTGGTCGAACATTACTTGCTAAGATTTGATGTACAAACCCAATTGCAATGAAATTGGGATGTTGTGTTAAAAACAAATATAAACAGAATACAATGATTTTGCAAATCCCGTTCAACTTATATTTAATTGAAGACACCACAAAGAAAATATATTTAATAGCTTTAGTTTTAGCAAATAATCATTAACTTAGAATTTTATGGCTTTAACACATTCCAAAAAACAGAGAAACAAATACACATTTTCATATTCATTTCAGCTGATTTTATACTCTCTGAAACCTGTCAGGTAGAACACATTATCTGGTGTGATAGCACAGCACATTGTGTCTAATGGTACTAAATGAACATTAGTTTAAAGAGATTCAACAAACAGGGTTGGAATATTTTCTTTTTTTTTTGGTTACTTGAGCAGATTTGGCTCAGAATTTTAATAGTGTCTGCATTCACGAATCCCAGAAATACAGAAGTATAGAATACCTCGACAACAATTCTTGATTTCAAGACGTTGTAATAAATAACCATGAGTGAAAAGCACTTACTACACCCAAATAACCCTAGAGTATTGAGAAAAATACTCTTAAAAAAAAGAATGATGCTAATGTCAACATGTTGTGACATCAGTAACAAAATTCTGCAGAAAAACGTCACATTAGAGAACTATGGTCAGGTTACTCAAAGGTGTCCTATGCTATTCATCAAAAGATATTCAACAAATCCCTCACTCACAGTTTGACAACTTCAACCTCAGTTTACACTAGGTTCAAAAGTCGGCAACGTGATTAACCAAAATGAGTCATGGTTTCCCATCAGTTCTTAATTCACATTACACAAAAATACTGAATTAGATCAAAGAGGGCTAGATGATATGGTTTGCGGTGCAGGAAGAGCACCCCAGAGGTGATACAAGTACAAACCAGATTATTGTGCAGTGTGTGTATTATAACAAGTGCTGTCAAAGTTAAAGCTTTAACTGATTAATTAATCACAAAAAATATTGCATTAATCATAAATTAACGCAGATCAATTGCACTATTAATTTTGACCATAGATTATCCTTTATCGTGACAGCGGATGGCTACGTTTAAGGTAGCACAGGTTGTGTTTTAGCAACAAACATAATTACATGCATTAAAGTAAAGAATTTAATAAATGTTTGCGTATCACATTTAGATTATTTGTTAATTATGCAAGTGAATAACTGATTAGAAAAAGAGGAGGATGAGCGTATGTAGTGGATCAAAAAATGTTGAAGACGTCCTCATAACATTAAATGTCAAAAGAATCAACACATAACCGGTGCTCTTCAAATTTAACGGGGAGAAATGTTGATAAAAAAACAATGTTTTTACTAAGCGATTAATCGTGATTAATCAAAATGCTAAGATGTGATTAATCTGATTAAAAAATGTAATTGTTTGACAGCTCTAATTATAACATAAGGTATATTGGGGGTAGGTTGAATCCGGGCAAGGCGATGAAAGATCTGCCGGTGCGGGAGTCAGATAGACAGGAAACAAGAAAAAATCTGGCAGGTATATTATTTTTATATCAATATCATTTATATTACACAGCGAGTCTTCTATTATTGTTGTGTATATAGAATTAATTTGCTTTTTTTTTTACTCATGGGCTTTGCTTTCGTGTCAGCGTTCATGGTTCCGACCAAGTAGCACTTGGAAATATGCCTTATGAGAGAAAACATGTTTACATGATTGAAAACATAATTGAAACAGGGATTGGACTTTGCAGCTATCAACTTGTAAGTTGGTAAATTGATGTTATAATTCTGTGTGAGCACCTGCAAGCATTCTTGGCATTTGAGTGCTTGTTTTACCATCCTTACGACATAATTAAGATCTCGGGGCGCTTTTTAGCGAGGCCTCCTGTCTCCTTTTGTTGGTCATTGATTTTCATGTTTCTTGGATGGGTTTCGTTGCTCTGTACTGTGGTACTGTTACAACTGACTCAAGAAATGTAGACAGTTTGTTAAATGGTGGGACATTATCATAATCATCTTTAGGGAATCTCAATACACTCCCAAAAATTACAAATGCAACACTTTAGTTTTCGCTCCCATTTTTTACGAGATGAACTCAAAGATCTAAAACTTATTCCATACGCTGTCACCATTTCTCTCAAATAGTGTTCACAAACCAGTCTAAATCTGTGATAGTAAGCACTTTTTCCTTTGCCGAGATAATCCATTCCACGTCACAGGTGTGCCATATCAAGATGCTGATTAGACACCATGATTAGTGCACAGAAAATCAGTCAGTGAGTCACCGACCCCCCGTGCCCCCTATAAAACACAAAACAGCACCTTTCAGAGTGGCCTTTTATTGTGGCCTTTTTATTGTGCATGGTGTCTAATCAGCATCTTGATATGGCACACCTGTGAGGTGGGATGGATTATCTCAGCAAAGGAGAAATACCCACTATCACAGATTTAGAGAAATGGTGATATTGTGTATGCGGAAGATATTTTAGATCTTTGAGTTCATCTCATACAAAATGGGAGCAAAAACAGGTGTTGCATTTATATTTTTGTTGAGTGCATTTGAATGTACTGTCATCTTTCTTTTTATGTTGAAGCACATTGAGTTCATGTTTACCATATGAAATGTGCTATACAAATAAAGTTGATATTGACAAACTACAGGCAGACCTTGAATCCCTGGGACAGATTATACAGAAAAGTGAAACTTCAATCCAAAAAGAAGCATTTAGAATTGCATTCTTAGCGATTAATAAAAATGAACATGCAGAGCTTCTCCTAGATTTATTGGTACAATTATACGCCATACACTGTGGATTTTTACCGTGAAGACAGAAAAAAATAAAAATAAAACATGAAAATGCCACAGAGAAGCCAATGTATTCAAGCTATGAGCACAGAGAAAATGGGAACGTAAGATGGCCGCCAAGGCACTTCACTTCCCCCGACGGCGGGTAAACGGCTTTGACGTTCTATTATCAAGTAAATCCGGGGTTCACTCACTGACTCGTTCACTCACTCACTCATACGTTTGCGTCTCCACAAACGGTAAGCTCCCACACTGACTCGTTCATGAGCGCCAATAGTGCGGCAGTGTTTTCAAATTTTTGTTGTGTGAGCAACTGCATTATTGTGCATGTACTGACTATAATTCTAGCAGACAAAGCACTGGTGCAACTTGTATAAGTTCCATTATTGGACAGTTTACTGTTGACTTTTACTATTAGCCACATTTCTGGGATGTTTCTTATTACTCTAGCTTAGTGGCAGCAAGAGGCCCTGTAAAAATCCTTGATAGCGTTGGGATCCAAAATGGCATTCACGGTAACTACTCTAATTAAGAAAAACCCATCTGCTCTTCGGTTCATTTGGCTCATTTTTGCAGACTGTTGAATGATTATCTTACTAGTCTATGAAACCTTCTGAAATTCAACAGTAACCAAATGCATATGAATGTCTTTCGATTAATGTATTGTTTATTTTGGAATAAAATAAATGACCGGGGGTGGGGGCTCTTTACTTCAACCTTCCTTTTGCTCAATGGAATGTCTGCTGACATTTTCCCTTGAGTGTCCAGAAGTGCAAATTATAAAGCTTCTCCACCAGAGTCTCTTCTGACTAAAGGTTGTGGGACCTGAAATCAATAGGATTTTTGCTGCAATTTTGGCCCACCTTGAGGAGTTATTTTTAATTTTATTTTTTTTGCCTATAGGGCAAGGCTTTGAATTCTCAGCCGTAATTTGGGTACTGGTTCCTCTCCATACAGCAAGAAGAACTTCCCTTCTCTGTTAATAGGTTAGCCTTTCAAACTGCCCGGGCTCCATGGCATTTACAACACATGAGGCAGACATAGACTAAAATGTTGTATGTGACACTGTATAACTGATATTTCCTTTTTAGTTTAAATAAAATCGCCAAATTAAAGAAAAAACTTAGAGTTAGATCATATATGGATTTTTGTCCATGTACTACAACAATGTCTGGCTGGAGACTCTACTATTGACAGGGAATTGACATTGTTGTGTACCAACCAGGGTCATTTAAGGTTTAGAAAAGTAATGAGAAACCTCTGGTCCCATGGCTGTCAGAGCCTTGAAAATATATAATATTTTCAATTTGTTGCTGTAAGTGGTGGGGACTCAAAGTCATTATTTGTTGTTATTTTGGCAGGGGCCCATATCTCTTATTTTATTTTATTTTTTTATAGAGAGAGCTCAGTAATTTTACCGATTTGACATATCATCATTGCTCTTTCTCTCTTTTTTAAATTTTTATTTTGTATGTGCATGTGCGTGTGTGTGTGTGCATGCCTGCGTGCGTGTGAGTGTGTACTCATTAATTTACCTAAAACCTATTAAAAATCCCATACCGTTCACCTAAACCGAATACTTCAGAATCCAGCTAGTCGTGATGTTTTCAGGAGACCCGAGGAAGGATCAAAGAAAAGACAGGAACGTGAAATCCAGCACTGACCAGACATCACCTACTACCCACTGGGTTACCAACCAGAGTCTTTCACCAACCCCAGAAACATCTAAATTCCAACAAATTAGGGAGACCTCAAGAGACCAAAGGAGAGACTGAGGAAAGGAAGGACAGATGAAGCAGAGTGAGATCCACAGAGATCAGCTTCCACCGATTCAATGACCAAAGGAGCACATGTGCGTGCGCACTCCCCAAACATGCTCTCAATCTTCTCTGTAACTGAGAAGTCATTGTTTATCATACCATCTGCAAGCATGGTTTCATGAACTAAACTGCATACATATCCACAACCGTTGCGTCATAATGAACTAATGGTCCATTTATTCAAATCATATCTTAAAAGCATGACACCAAAAATGCCTTAATTTTTCACAATTCTAAACTTTGCTTTTCACTTAGATTTGTTCCTGCTTGTATTTTGAATGTGTTGACCAAGGTTTTGGATATTTGATGTAACCAGGACTGTGGATGGTATGACAAAGAATGACTTCTCAGCCACGTTGCTACTGCTATAGTGTAAAACATATTGACTATAATTGATATTGACTGCAAGACGCAAACCTCCTTATTCTAAAGACTGATTCTTATCAAATTCACCATGACTCCTGACCACCAGCTAACATGGAGCTTTGCCACTGATGCTGATTGCTTCATTTTGCTGTCTAAATTGTAAATTGATTAATGGGGTTCTCCCTCTGAATTATGGAGAAAAATAATAACACAATGGAAAACAATAATAATTAGTTAGCACCAAATCTGCCCCAAAAGGCGCCGGCCCACCAGGCATCTGCCCTAAATGCCAAATGGCCAGTCCTGTCCCACTGGTTGGTCATTGGATCGAGTACCTGTTATAGTGCATTATAAGTTCATCCTGAAATGTTAACCGAAACCCAGATATCCTTAATTATTGTGATTAGTGTGTTATTTTAAGTAATCCATAAGGTCTTGGAGCAATAGAACTGCGTGGTCTGAGGCTTGGTGACTAATCGTAAATTCACACAAATCTGCTTAGAGAAAGGCAAATATCAACAAGTCCAGCACCACAGCTTCTCTATTTTCTCATTAGTCAGATAGATGGAAGATAGCTTGCATGGGGAGAGGTGGAGGCAAGAACAGATTAGTCTCCCTTCACAAACAACCACATATCCTTGACTTTTAATTAAAAATGCCATCGCAATTAGACACGGTAGTTTAAAGAACTGGCAGTATAAAAAGAGTTCAGGCACTGCTATAAAGGCAATATGGCGCTGTTTCAAGAAAATAAAACTTCTCTTCTTTCTTACTGTGATTCCCCCCACCCCCCACCCCCAGTTTAAACATAAACTTCAATCGGCTTATAGATTTTCACCAAAGCGCTGCAGTTGGAGTAAAAGAGAGGAAAATAGAGCTCAAAGTCTTCAGAAGACAGTGAAGATTGAGGTCAAGGAAAGGGGGAGGTATGCACTAAATGGAAACAATTAATCAATAATTAATGCAAATCACAACATAGAGTCATTGGAATCATTAGTGTGTACAAAGTCACATTACTAAAGGAATGAATCGTTTGACATTTTGGAAAAGGACAACAGCCTGTAGCAGCCAGCATACCGGCATCTGCTAAACATGAGTAACAGCATTGCTCTAAGTGATGCATGCTTACTGTACACTTTTCTGCATCTGAGTCAACCACACACGCAAGCCCTGATCTCTAAATAGCAGCACGCATTTTGGAAAACAGCAACTGGGTCTACTAGTATGGCCTATTTAATAAGGTTGTTTTCTGGTTGCATTGCCTGATTGTCCTCTCTGTTGGTAAAATTGCAACTCTCATTTTTATTTTCGCTATCTTTTGTTGCCACAGAGTTACTGTATATATTGTCACTTTAACAGATCTCCAACTTGTTTACTGCTGGCTAAGAGTCTAAAATCAAACATATTGATGGTAATTCCCTGTTTTGTCTTAAGCTGCATGTGAACAAACATACTGCATTGTCTTACTGATCCAACTTTTTCTGTCTTTCGCAGCAGAATAACAAATCAGTCTTTGTGATTTACTATAGTATTCCCCTAGGTAATTGGTTTTCTGGAGTGGTGACCATGTGGAGATGAAAAACAATCTGCGTTTGCTCTTAACAGATGCTGTAATTACCTGAGACTCACACAAGTGCACACGCAAGTAGCAGACACACCCTTGGTGATCTACCACTTTTCGTGAGGGAAGGGCACAATGTACTTCAGCATATACTTTAATGTGACAATTACTCTAAAACATCTAATCATATTTCAGTGACAACGTTACAAAGGTTTGGACCCCATGAGAGTAAACTATCATTTAATTGTTGAAGAGGCAGATCTTTTCCTCCTCGTGTTCATTTTCTTTCGGGTAGTGAGAATGTTGGTTATCCGAATACAGGCTGGAGATCGATGAACAGTTACTTCGAAGCTTTTATTTCTACAGAATATTCCGGGCACAAGTGAGTTACAGACAATGGCTGCAGCCTCTCACAAGTGCGAAGATTACAGTGGACTTACAACATTCTTATACTATCTTGAAGGGCGGTACCACAAAGCACCCAGCAAACAGCCCACTCGGAGTTCACCGGACATGAGATAAGACTTCAAAGACATCATTCAAACACATTGACTTCAAACACAGACAATGGCCCATTGTTGTGGAATAGACGACGGCACCTGGCAGAAATTGCGATAACACTCACAAAGATACATCCGCAGAAAAAAGCTCTATTGAGGAAATAAGGAAATTAAAACAATTATGACTAAATCTGGCAGAAGACCCTCTTCATAGTCTACTATCATTCTCATTTAACCCAAATTTCATTGTATAAGCGATTCTGTATATATATAATTTATTTCATGTTATTTCATTTCAATTTCTCCAGACAATAGTCAACTAAACCTAGCCTGGTGGGAGGAAGAAAAACTTAATAAGTCTCACCCCCATTCTCATTAAAATCAAACTTTAAAAAACAAATTTAGCTACTTTCCTGCAAGCTTGCAGTAACCAACAGCGGTTTCCATGAACACTGGAAACAGGTGTGTCTACAAACAGAACCAAAACAATGTGTTCATTAACTAACATGACATCAAAAGCTCATACCAGCAATGGTTATGAAAAGTAACAATACCAGCTTGGGTAAGAGACAAACCAGAAACAAAACAAAAGCACAAACAGCACATATCAAAAATTCTAAGACACAAGTATACCAACAATGGTGATAGATAATATGCCAGCAGTGATAAAAAAAAAAGCAGCAAGCATAAGATGGAAGATTGATGTAAGTTTAAGATGCATTCTCCAAATACTGAGACCAAACCATATGTTTACACAACAGTTTGAATCTGTGGATGTTTTGGCATTGCTTGTGTTGTACCTCTAAGCTGTTCCAAAGTTTGATTTCACGCACAGACACACAAAAACTTTTACAAACAGTTCTAAATTTAGGTAATATAATATCTCCATATCCTTTCAAATTATGATATACGTTTTCTTTTAAATACAAATAAGTTATTAGGTAGTAATTTGTGAAATGCTTTTTATAAGAGTATTATAGTATTATACTTTATAAGGTCATATGACTGAATGAACAGACCATGAGTGTAATCAGAAAAAACAACTATATGAATGATCCGCATTGCAGTGTTTCCGTAAGATTACTTGAGGATTAATTGTACATTGATAAGTATTATAAGTGCATTTCCATCCAAGCAATGTTTCCCTTTGTAAATAATTGAGAGGCTTTTGGAGTTTTTTTTTTTAATGTCTGACATGGGACCATGTCAACTTCTCGTCGATTATAACTCCTAAAAACTCATTTACATTTTCAATCTGAAGACCATCAATAGTTATATGCAGTTCATAAATACTCCTAACATTACCAAACATCATCAATTTTGTTTTGTGTAAATTTAGAGATAATTTATTCATGTCCACCTACTTCTTGATGAATTTTAACTCCTTGTTCACAACAGTTATCAACTCATTATAAGTATTACTACTACAAAATATGTTTGTGTCATCTGCAAATAGTATAAGCTTTAGTAATTGTGATACATTAAAAATGTCATTTATATATACATTAAAAAAGCTTTGGACCCAACACGAAGCCCTGGGGAGCACCACAAACAATGTCAAGTTTTTCTGGGATGTATATTGACCCATTTGTATTGTACCCTTCTGGTTTTTAACCAGTCTCCAGCTGTACCGCATATACCATATTGTTCCAGTTTATTAATAAGGATTTAACGATCTATTGTATCAAATGTTTTTTTTTAAATCAATAAAGATACTAACTGCATATCTTTTCTGTTCCAGTGCATTTGTAATTTATTCTATTGCATCAATTATTGCCATTGAGGTAGTTCTTCCGGTTCCAAAACTATATTGTCCTTCATTTATCATTATTTCATACTTCTCGAAAAAGTTTTCAAGTCGAGAGTTGAAAAGCTTTTCCAAATTTTTTGAGAACTGAGGCAATAGAGAAATTGGTCTGTAATAAGTAAAACTGTGTTTTCAATCATTTTTTTACAGAGGTATTACTTTGGCAATTTTCATCTTATTCGGGAAACAACCAGATTCAAATGACAAGTTAAAGCTATAAGTTTGGTTATGGTAATGGTTTGCTAATGGTTTTACAATATTTAAAATGATCCTTTTAACCAAAAACATACCAATATCAAGACAATCGGTTGATGTTTTGCTTTGGCACTTATGGACAATGTTTATCACTTCCTTTTCATTGGTTACTTCTTGTCAGATTATTTGGATATTTTATTTTTTAAAATAGTCGTAATCGGCGCAACTTCACAGACCTTTGGTATAATAATCACTCCTGTTATTTTAACAGGGACAATACTTTTTTTCCAACATTTTTTAGTGGTCGTATACAAATAGTTGGCTTTCTCATCAAAAGTGAAATTACACACGGCGTCTGTGAGCAAGTCATTCTGCACTTCCACCTCACTGTGATGTAACCATGGGACTAATTTACATAATAACCACCCGCGCATCGAGTTCCTCAGTCAATAACTTGTCAGCTAGGCTGGCCAAAATTCACAAGATACAGAACCAATATAAAGCACCGGCTAAAGCAATATAATGTCAAAGCTGAAAGGTACGCAGAGCTGTAGTGTTAGCACAGATTAGTGTAAGCCAACAGTGTTATCAGCATTAGCTTCTGATAATGTTTTAATAATGTTCGTTTAAGTTGTCAATGTAGCCGTGGAAACAGTTTCTTCTTTGGAGATGTCGTGTCACATCACCGCCTTCACACGTGTAATTCGATGGCATGATGATGAAATGCTGCCTCCACTAGTGACAATTCAGTAGAATCACTATGTGGGCTTGCTTTCAGTGTGTGTGCGTGTGTCTGTGTGAGTCCGTGCCGGTGTGTGTGTTTCATGCGTGTGTGTGGCATCATGTTCTTAAGACACCTGGAAACTGTTTTAAATTGAAAAAGGGCAAAATAAGTCTCTAGATCAATATGAAAAAGAATGAATGGAAATATATATATTTTTTCCACAAAAGTGGTGTACCCCCAGTTCCAGGGTAAAAAAACTTAATATTGCATGTAGTACCACACATTTTGTTTTGAGTTTTTTTAATTGACAGAAATAAAAACAATGCACTTAATTCAGAACAAATGTTCCCATCTGCACTAAATATGACAGCTGTATTAAATAAATTGACATGACATTTTGAAATAATTGTACATAAGAGCAATTATATGCTTGTGAATTAGACTATAGCAGTTGTCCATTATTTCACATTAGATTAGAAAAAAAAAATACATCGATAGCATTTGGCTGTCTGGAAGTTTTACAGCAATCTTATCTAAGGATTATATACTTAAGGCAACTTAAAATTCTTATTCTGTATATTCATAAAGAAAAAAAAATCTGGATGGAAAACACAAGAAAGAAATTGTTCTCTAATGGTTTCATTAGTCCACATGAACAGACAGGAATGCAAATGAAATCGTTCTGCCTGAGGTAAAGCAATGCTACAATTTAGATCAAGCCCAAAGTCAAATAAAGAAGCTAAATTGAAAAGAAGAAAACATGAGGGTCATATGCTAGAAAGAGCCTTAAACCAATTAGCACATCAGAAAGTTCAAATTAGATAACTAACCAAATGGGATAATTTTGCTTGGATTGAGGCAGTCTAAGGCTATCAAGTAAAAACAAACTTTACTAGATGTGAGCGAAAGCTATTATGGGAATGGGATGGAAAAACAAACATTTGGTCCAAAGTAGAAGGAATGAAAATATATAACATCACACTTTAGTGCTCGGCGGCACTGCAGCGCAATGATGAGCAATTGCCTCACAGTCAGAAGCTGTGTGTTCAAAACCCAGGTTGGAAATTTCGGTGTGGAGGTTGCATGTTTGCCTTTTGCTTGCTTGGGTTTTATCGGGACACTCCGCGTGCCTCCCTCACTATCAAAACGTGTACAAGTATGTTAGATACATGGAAGACTAAATTGCCATAAGACTGAATCTGAATTGGTTGGTTGGTGTAAAAGAAAACACCGTCAGCGCAGTCTGCCAGCTTCCCAAACACGCTAAATGAGGCTTGCTCTGGTGCGAAAATTAAATTGTGCCTGTTTTTATGAAAATAAGAGTCCAGAAACTTACGAAGCAGTAAATTGGATTGATTAAACTCAGGGTGGGTGTAGAGACAGTCGTCCAGTAACCAGAAGGTTGGCTGTTCGATCCACGCTCTCTCCAAGTCATATCTTTCTACCAAAAGCATTACAAGTGTTTTGTTGGTGTCTTTTTTTTCTTTATTTCAATGGTGAAAGATGATATGTGATACGTTTTTGAGTGGTAATTGAATGAATTAAACTCAAGTCAAGGATGCACTGTTTCTTGGAAAATGCTGCTAAATATTAGAAAAATACATATTAAACAAATAAACAAAACAAACTATAGCACAGATGTTCCCAACCCTTTTCGCACTACAAACCAGTTTCCAGCAGAACAACAATGTTTTGACAAATTAGAAGTACATTTTACAATTACGCAGAATTTAGTTGTTGTAATTAGTGAGTTGCTCTTCAACAAGCCGGTCCCACCTTGGGTAATCTTTTTTTTTTCTTTCAAAAAAACTTCAAAGGCTTGTTTTTAATCCCGGGTGCTTGGTCTCCATGTGCCTAAGCATTTTTGATGGCTTCATTGCTTCATTTGCAAACCCGACACCACATTAGGCAGAGCGAGTTTAGGACGTACCAGTTAAACTTAGACCTTAAGTACGACTGATAATATTGTCTCATAAAAATTGCATTCGTTTTCTTGGACGTTGTAGACTCTTCTTTTGTTTTGTTTTGAATTTCTGTTATCAGGTGGGCTTATTTCTACTGTATCACGTGACCTGGGTGAGCATTTTGCCAGTTGCAGGCAGGTGCACCTGATTTTCAAATGAAAGCATATTTTAGAATCTGATGATCAATAAAATATTTGTTCATTCTTGCCGTGCGACTAGCTGTTGTGGTCTGCCAGATGGGCAAAGAATGCAGCCGGCAAAACATACATTATTAGCTGAGGTGGGCATTCCGTCAGTAATGACGGAAGGTCTGTCACTCCGTCACTGCACATTTTGCTGTCAGATGGCAAGAAACTTAAAATGAAATGAAGGACTAAGCACTGACAATAGTGGATTTTTGTCTGTCAGTTTAATTGTCACTAACTGGGTCAAGTACCAAAGGACCTCTCAGTCCATCACTTTTCGCTGACAACTGACAGAAACCCTTAATGCCATGTCCACATAAAAATGGAGGCCACCTATTTTACTTTCCATTTCCTGTACACAAAATCTTTTCAAGGATTATGTGCATTCAAGGATGCTGAAATATTATCACCTCATCATTGTGGGAATGGTGCGTGTGTTGTACGCACGGAAATGCAAGGGCAGCATTTTTAAATTTGGTCACTCCGGGACCCGGTTTCAAAATTGATCATAATCACGCTCCCAAAACACCATGTGAAAAAAAACATAGAAATGATAAGACACCTTTGCAGATGCACTGTAAACGCGTCGTGTAGTGGGGTTCAATTAAACATTCATTAGTAATTCTACGATTGCTTTTTGAGGTTGTATAAATATTAACTAAATCATTCTTTAGACTGACCTAACATTTCTAACCTTGCCAGCAAGTTGAATTATCGTTCATGAAATAAACATGCATGTATGTAAATAAAACACAAAAACATGATGGTTACAAACTTTGAAAACTAAGAAAAAAAGCATAAAATTAAATTTAACGTAGCGCTGTATGTCCATGGTCACAAGGTTAAGAGAAAAGCCAGCACCATTCCTCTTAATTCCTAATACAGTATGCTAGTTTTCTGTTTACAGATATTTATAGTACTGACTCATTTGGAACTGCACACACCTCTCACCACACCTCTCAATTGTGACTGCAGAAACAAGTTGCTATGTAGCTTACTGCTGTCCTACTAAAGCTATTTAATGGAATTTTGTTTATCTGGATGGTAATCTGTAAAAACAAAACTTGACATGATAGAAAAAAAACCTAATTTTGGAATCAGCGTGCCAATTTTAGTTTTAATCAGCATAAAAATCTAACTCAAAAGAATGTTTTTTTTTAAATTGTTCCCATGTGTAATACGAGTATTGCCCGATGATAAACAAATTGCTTGGGAACCAACCTCTTCCGTTTACCACAGTGACGGTAAATACTAAGGATAAAGTTACTCACACTCTATTCTTACTGCCTTATTTTATTTATTTATTTTGGTTGTTTTTACTTCCAAATCTTCATCCAACACTGACATATTAACCAACAGACATTGATTCAATATAAATATGTTGTCGTACCCGACCGTTTAGTCTTGTTGTTGTAAACTTTACAACAAGACTAAACTAAGCCACAATGTTGCAATTAAACTGCAATTCAATTGCAGCATTGTGGCTTGCAAACCTAGTTGCATGAGTCAGTCTACTACCGTACAGATTCATTTTTTCAGAGTTTAGACAACTTTGAGACTCGTTTTGAAAAGTTTGTTTCCATCTCTAAAATGTTGCTAACCCGGGATTAAATCTTTTTGGTATGTTTTTATTTTTTATTGTTTATCTTATTTGGGTTGAGTTTGCATGTTCTCCCCGTGCCTGCGTGGAGTTTTCTCCAGGTACTCTGGTCTCCTCCCTCATTCCAAAGACTTGCATGGCAGGTTAATTGAACACTCTAAAATTGTCTTTAGGTGTGATTGTGAGTGTGAATGGTTGTTCAACTGTGTGTGCCCTGCAACTGGCTGGCAACCAGTTCAGGGTGTACTCCACCTACTGCCCGAAGCCAGCTGGGATAGGCTCCTGCACCCCCGCGACCCTTGTGAGGAATAAGCGGCAAGAAAATGGATGGATGGATGGATATTATCTATAGATAGTATATGAGTATTTGTGAACATTGTTGATATACTGATAATGATAATTATTAGATCTTTAAATGACTAAATGATCACTTATCTGTGAACTGGTAATTCATTCCTCATGTTTGAGTTGGCTATTTATTTGTATCATTTAACTACTGTCTGATTTGCTCTTGTTTTCAATTGTTTATTTTTTATTTTCACAAGTTACTGTTACACTTTTTTAAGTATTTATTTATTTATTTATTTATTTATGCATTTAGTATTTATTTATTTATTTGTTTATTTATTATGTTTAAACATGTTTGATTGACAAATGATGATTAGCTCTCAGTTCATCCTTAGACTAGAATGAGACATGCGGTAGTGGATAATATCTGTGCTAAAACTGATTTGACTTGATAATATTTTATATTGAAAAAAAATAAGTCGTTTACTGAAACCACATTTTTTCTTTTGTTTCCTATCCGTCCTAAAACTCAAAATCCCCCAAATATTTTTGTAACCTCTGAAGCAGTGGTAGTCTCCGAGGGTTTAAATGACTGGTGGAGAAAATGTGGTGTGAAATGGGATGTAATGCTGCACAGGGGACTTAAAGTCCCAAGGGCTGAGTTTTAAAATGCAGCCGGACTTCAGAGTCTTGCTTTCTTCTTAGCCACCCCCTTAAAGTCTTAGATCTCCTGCTTTTTGCTTTGTCTGTCCCCATTTAGGAATAAAACTATGAGCCATACTGAGAATTTCATGTCCGTATATATATATATATATATATATATATATATTACCTTGTAACAAATGAGGTCCAGGCTCTCTAGAGTTGCTTCATATTGATCTCTGCCGGAGACAAATCCTTTACCAGAGGCACTGCTGCTCTGCTACACCAGTCTCATCAGAGCCTGTCACATTGAGTGTAATGTGCATAGGACCTTAATGAAGAACGATTCAGTCACATTTCAAACAGACTGTTAAGTTATGACATAAAATAGAATGATATACAGGAAGAATTATGAGAAAAGGGGAAAAAATTCCCATTATACATTGAGATTCCAAGAATGATAAAAATAGGTTTCTAGTTTGATTATGTTCTGTCCTGATATCCTAAAGTGTAGGCAGTCAAGAAATGCTGTGTTTTATAAAAGTTTCAGAAGGTTTGAACAATAATCAAAGCACGAGTCAGCCTGGCGATAGAAACAAAGGACAGGACAGTCTCTACTGTGGGTAACTCACAAACACATTTTTCGGTTACAGACAGCCTACCTCAGGCTGAAATGAAAGTTGAAACCATTTGGCTTTTTCCATTTATTTTAATTATTTTTTTCATTTTAGAAAGGCTACCTTCCCTCCTATAGTTTTTTGGGTGATTTTCATACCTCAATTAAAAATGACTTGTTACTTTGTCTGGCCTGTTGGCAAAAATGCTGCAAAAATTATACTCCTGAAGGCACACCACTATTGTGCTTTTCCCAGCCCTGTCCACGTAGCGAAGTGTTTTTGCGCATGGGTAGTCAGTTTCTCAGTAGAAAAGTCCTTTACGCAAGTAGGCAAATCGCTACGCAGCCTTTTTACGTCGCTGTATTATTTCTATGCAAACAGTGCATTCGTGAATTCAAAACACAAGATGACGCCACTCTGGAGAATATAAAACTATTTTCATGCCTTTCTTTTGAGGGAAAACTGCATCTTTTGAAGGATGGGAGACCAACGCCTGAGTTACCGGATCTTCAGCAAAGTAAGGGACAAAGAATTATTCGTACTTTTGACAAAGAATGATGCAAAAAGAAAGACTGGCTTTGTGGATGTGCTTCATTTAACTGGCTGTTTCACTTTACATGATGTTTGGCATTGCTAGCTTGATTTTGTGAGAAATTAGGCTGTTTTACAGGGAGATATTCACTTTATTGTATTCTTTCCGGGCGTCCGGGCGGGTTCGAAATAGTCAGTTTTTCGTTGTGCGGCAAATGGGAGGCAGAGTGCACTGCAACATTTACTATGGCTGGCAGACTGCGCACTGGCTGACAATGGTCCAGAACTTTAGCTGAGTGGCAAGTGTTGAGCTGTCGCACCGGAGGCGATGGGTACGGGAAAAAAAAGATTGCAGAGCAAAAAATATATGATTTCAAAAGAGAGTAATGTTTTTTTTGTTTTATTTTTTACCCACACAGAGGAGGCATATGTAAAAATAGTTTGAATGTATGGCATCTTGTATCTGAGTATCAAATATCTCGAGGTCAGGCTGAGTGTCCTCTTTTTTTGGAAATGAAAATGTGGTCACCCTAGGATACCTTGTACACTGGTTGTGCATCTCAATTTGCAACTGTCTGCCTACCCAAACCTAGAGCTCACTGCACGTCACTGCGTATAACTGAGGAAAACTAAAACACAAGAATTCAGTCACGGTCTTCCTTCTTCCTCCTGGCATTGTCTCATGGCTAGTCACTGACCCAAACAGGATGAATGGGATGAGCAGCTGTTCCCGTCCCTGTGGGATAAGAAATCTCACGTGATAAAATCCAATCATGTTCGTCAAAGGTTAGGTCTGCGTGATATGTCTCCCCATGGTACAAAAAATGCTATCAACAGTACTGTATTTACCCCTTCTCTTTTTTTGCAATATTCCCCCACTTTCATGTTTAATGTCATGAAATTCATTTAAATTGCAGACAAAGATAATCCAAGTCAATGTGCAGTTTGTAAAGGATCATTTTATGTATTAATAAAACAAGAATTCAAAGCTACTTGACCCTGTGTGAAAAAGTAATTGCGCCCCAAACTCTCAGCTGTAACAAAAATCAAAATCAAGTACAATATTTTCTAGATGGGAATGATTCTTTCACATATCTTTAGATAGATTGTGACCCACCTTTCTTTGCAGAATAGTTTTAATTCAGCAACACTGGAGCAGTATTTTTAAGGTCATGCCACAGCAATTCAATTGGATTTAAGTTCGGAGTTTGACTAGTCAACCGACCAGGGAAAAGTGCCCCAATGCCTGAGTGAGAATATCTCTGCAATTGAAGCATGCTACTGCAACGTACATATGAACTGAATCGGTGCATCTAATGGTCAACTGTTCCTCAAACGTTTTGTTATTGAGGCAGAATTGTTCTGTTCTACCATCATATCAAACTATTTGAATGTTTTAAAATTTTAATGATCTTTTTTTATCTGAATAGGCTTTAAATGTTAAGAAAAAAACTATTACAACACTTCACTATTTACTACAATTAAGTATTATGTTAGTATACATAAAGTCCTTACAATATTTGCATAAAATGTATATTATAAAAGGCTTATGGTCAAGACAAGTCATCTTTATTTATACTATAAAGCTTCATTGTTACATATACTTTCATTTTCAGTTATAAATTTCTCTGAATTTCATTCCTTCCTTCCTTCCTGCAAATCAAATTTCAATGGCAATTTTGATTCCTTTTTTTCCACCTCAATTCAATTTCAAAATCAAGAACTGAATTGGAATGTAGGGGTCATTCTCAATTCAAATCAGAATTATCCAGCATCTAGCACTTTAATATGCAACCAGTCATAGAGCCAGAGCACCGAATGAGGCCATTATACTATGTTGGACTCACTAACAGATTTTTAATGGAGCTGGGGGCAGTGAATTTAAGATGGACTAAGAGCCATGGGAGAGATCTTTGCAGCTGCTCTCACCGGCCATGAAAACACACAAATCATTTTTTTTCCTTTTTTCAGATGAGAATGGGAACGAGAAATCAAGAAAGAAATAAAATACTTGCATTCTTTGAACATGATTGTGATGACATGAATATTTCCTAGTATGCCAAGTCCTTGAGTTATTCTCACATTTTTTGGGGGTGGGGTTCGTCACGTCCAGTCCAGTCGGCCTACATCACACTATATGCCACATACTGTGACATTTTCGCTGTAGAGACAATAACACCACAGCAAAATCAATGTACTGTATTCAGTATTCACGTTAGGCGAATTTGTGAGTGGCAACGTAAGATGGCCGCCGATGGCTTCCTCTCTTACTATGGCAAGAAAGCGGGATTGTTATTTAGTGCATACATATAAGTCAGTGGCTCCAACCTATATGCCTGCTGGCAGAGGAATAGTCCTAATGTCTGCCACAAAATTTTAGCTAATTTTAATTAACCACACAACTATAAATCTTTAAAAAAAAAAAGTGTGTATATCTTGTGTTTATTATTATTATTAAAGTGAATGTATTTATGCCATTTTTTTTCAGTATGTTCATGCTCATTATACTGCTCACCAAGATCTTTGGCATGTATGTCACATTGTCGTGCAAGGTTGCACAGCTTGTAAAACAAATCCTTGATATTTCTCCCTTTTCCTTGTCTTCTGAAGATTACTACTCATTTCCAGTTAAAGGCATTTATCATCAGCTGCGTATTGAATCCAGCTCAGTGGACATGCAAGGCCATATAGCTCTTTCCCCCAATTGCCAGGAGTGTATGTTCACAATATCCAATTTTCATCCTCATTCTGTATTACTCCAACCTTTTTGAAATGGTGGCTATGAATCTTCATAGTATCCGGTGGTGTGGAAAGCAGCTCTCTCCTAAATGACTATTGATGATGATGCCACACTGCAGGGCATGTGAACACAGTATGGAAATGCTAGAGCAAAGAAGACTGGAGCAGGGAGGGGGAACAGATGCAATCAGCCGAGATTCTCTATTCTACAAAGGTAGTTTTACAGCTGAAGATAACTGAATACAACCATAAATATAAGCCCTTATTTGAGAGTTTTTGAAAAATAGAATAACTGACAGGACATTCCACAAAACATTCTGTCATACGAGCAATGGATTTCTGAGCTAAACCTTTTGAGGTGTCAAGTAGATAGTCATCGTCTTTTACTTCTTGCTTTTGACTTTTTATTATTATGACCTTTTATGTATCTTGAAAATGAAGCGTTCTATTTTTTGGAAGTCTTTTTTAAAAAACAAATTTGTATGAGATAATTGAGCTCTCTTCGATTCGGCCTTCCGTTGGAATTTTTTATTTTTTTTTGGGGGGGGGGGGGGTCAGGTATCGTCTTTATGTGACTAGAAATATCAATTCCATGTCCTTGGTTTGGGAAACTATTATAGGTTACAGTGGCAGCACAACAATATTTGTTTGGCCTTGGACAAGACAAGAAGCAATGTCTCCCAATACAAAATGTGGCCATCCAAAAAGCGGAAGCTCGGTTCTTTAAAAGTGCAAGTCATCCAGCTTATAAATAAATACATTGGTCCTACCATTCTAATAAAAGTCAAACAGATTGTAGATGCAGTCATACTCATACCTTTGCACTAAACAAAACAAATACATGAACAGATGAAAGACACATTCACACCATTAAAAATGTCAAATAATAATCAATCATCTTTAAATGAACTTTGCCCATGGGGCACTCTTTCATACAGTATATCTTTAGAGCTAGTTCACAAACAAACAGTATCAGTACAAACATTCATACTAATGGCTACAATTGCAATTTATTCAAGAAGCATACAGTAGTAATGTTCAACATTTATTGACAACTAGGAAAGACCCCAATAAAAACCAACATAGTCATTTGACATGTACACACACACACACACACACACACAGCCTGGACATCAGTGTCTTGCTCAAGGACGCAGCCATGTGTCCGAGTGACGTTGAAGGCGGATGGTCTGTTACCTCATCCTCTCAAGCTCTATCAAAATGATGGGTGGGGTTTTTTTTTTGCCTACTTTCTTTCTACTAGATGATGATCTTAACAATTTGGCTTCTGTATGAGCTTGGTAATGTTGAATATTGTGCATGGAGTGGGAAGCAGTTGTGAAGTTGTGGGTTTTCTGAAGGCCATGATAGAACCAACCATTACAGTAATGAAATGTTAGAATGGCTGCAATTGTTCTCTCATTTACGCCATCTCAGCAAGCACATTCCACGAGATATAGTCTTTCCTCTGTAATAGCCTCTCTCTTGCTGTTATCTAATTTGCACTCTGTCTCTCTCTCTCTCTCTCTCTCTCTCTCTCTCTCAGATACTTACTAATTAAGGCCATTCATACTGAAAAGTGGAGGGACACAATCAGGGCTGAGGTCTAGTGAATGGACAAGGTATGGTGCAGCAGGAATTCAAAAAGAAAAGAAAAGAAAGGGTTAACAAATTAGTGGTGTTGCAACACTTACACAAAAGCAACAAATAGACAACTTAAAAAAAATACAAGTGTAGGGCACAATTTAACATAAAGTTATAGCTGCTCCATCAAAACAAAGACAAGATAATTCATCTTAAGCAATTACAATATTTATTAAGCAACTGTTTTCAGTTAGAAACAAAAATGTGCAAAACAATGAATTTATGTATAGTTTTAGGTACATGTTTCATTCATTTTTAAATCAAATTTACATTACATTACATGTAGATGGACAACATTTCAACAAGTAATTTTTTCATTTGACTTTTTTCAATTTTTATTTTTACATTATCTTGACTCTGCATGGGAAATCAAAATGCACCTTACAAGTGTCTGAAAACAATATATTGGAGACACTATAAGTACTGTATATACTGTATACTGTAAGTATAAAAATAGTGAATGCCAAGTTTTCCACTATGCCTATTGTTGCGTTTCTGTTTTTACGGCTATTTTCCTTTACACCCACATTTAATAAGAGTTTCAAAATTTAGCAACAAATTAGTTGAATCATAAAAAAATAATAAAAAATAATAACTTGCAAACAGACTGCAGTGTATAGGAGGAAATCTTGATAATTCAGTACTCTCTTGCTGAGAGCAATGAAGAGTACTTGGCACATCAGACACTGAGAATGTGATTATCATGTTTTACAGCTTGTTCCCTCATACAGACACCGACTGTAAAATCACCCAATCCTATAAGATGTTTCATAAGTCAGCAAATGTTTAATAGTCCAGTGATGGGGAAATGTTGACTCACACCATTTCCAGAAGTTGCAATTCCTCCACCCTCCAGCATTTTCATCAAGCTGAAAACAGCCGCACTGACAAACACATGCTATTTGTCAAGTGGTAGCAGGAGTAGTAACATCACTCAAAGGTCAAATATGTACAGTATATGCACCGCTTTAAAACAGGCCGCATGCTTTTTTCTGAAACAGTCTGGTTTCTTCATTTAGTTGGATAGCCTGCAGGTCATACCTCTTGTATTCATCAAGGTAACTGTTTGTAGATCAATGTAAGAAATTGTTGCCATTAAATGTTCCCAGTAGAATTTTTGGTTGTGAAAGACAACACAAAGTATCAGCCATTTTAAGGGCACAGTCTATTACATTGGAGTCTTGCATTTTCCCTGATGCATTTTTGTCTTGCTTCATATTCAAAAGGCAGACTATTGTACAAAGCCAAAGACATTATTGAGTGAACAAAAGATACAAAGGTATTTTTAAAAGTACACTGTGCTCTACTGATACCCTGTTGTTATCACAATCTCCTATCATACAGTTTAAAAATAATCTCACAATATCATTATGGAAGGATCACAAAAAGGTTAGTAAAAAATTATTATGGGTGTTCGGTTCATGCTTTTTCATACAAATACTGCAATTATGACTTTATTACTGTGTTACCATGTATGTTTAAAAAAATGCATGTTTTCAGAGACAAATTTTTGACTACATTTTCTTTATTCTACCCATGGTGAAATCAGTCTAGAATCACTGTTCTAAACCATCTAGTATAGTAGTGTATCTGTGTGTTACATTTGAACAAGTTTGCATTATATTAGTGGTTGAGTTCACGATATATTTGTGTGACAGTAAATGGTAATAAAGTCCGCGAGGCGCATCAGAAATTGTCATGAAGTTAAGAGAGCTGTTTCTAATGGACTAATAACAGACAAGTCAACTTTTGGTAATACTTGTCTGACAATTACTAATACTGAGAAATAACATTGTGTGTACAGTTAATAAATCTCATGTTTTGGAATTTAACCAAATTGAAGGGTCAACCATGATGTTGGTCCACCTTACCAGATTAGTCAATTTTGTTCAATTACATTTTTATAGCCCTTAATCACAAAAGGCTCCAATAGTCACTTTAGCACTAGAGGCAAGATCATCTAACGATTATTTAATATAATATATTATCACTATATCATGACCATCGGCCATTCATCTCCTAATTCGACGAGTGCTTCCACTGTCGTTCTATTCGTTCCACCATGTTGCAGTGGATGGCAAGTCTGTGGGTTGCCATAGCCTAGTGGCCTCCTTCCTCAAGGGTGCCCTTCGCCTATGTTCTGGGAACCCGCCTCGAGTCCCCGCCTGGGACCTTTGATTGGTGCTCGACGCACTGTGCATGTCCCCTTTCGAGCCGTTGGCTGAAGGGGAACTTCGCTCGCATTCTCGTAAGACGGCGTTTCTACTTGCGATAGCATCCGTCAAGCAGGTGGGGGAGCTCCACGCCCTATCTGTTAGCCCCGAGTGCCATTGTTGGCACCCCGACGGGACACAAATGCTGCTTTTGTCAACAAAGTTTTGTCTGGCTCTTAAGCCAACTACTCTATTTGTCTTGCTCGTTTTACTCCGCAGTCGACGCATGGGGATGACACTATGTTTCCATACATCCACCCAACTTTTTGTGTCTTACGACGGACCGAATATAGGAGCTACTGTTACGGGTTTTGGATCGGGGATGTGATTTGGCAGTCGTACCGGGTCTCTGGTCGTCCCCCTCCTCCTGGGGTGAGACCATCGGCCTTGAGCAGTCCTGTGTTGCCAAACTGTACACATCTGCTTAGGCTTGCATCGGTGGTGACAACTTTGTAACGTTTAGGTACCACACCCAGTAGGACTCCAGCTGATAGAACAGACCGGCGACCCCAAGGTGCGAGAGCACCCATGAACCGACTGGACACTCTGAGACGCCTCAGACGGTCCAGCTGCGGGTCGAGCAGGAAGAGGAGCAGCCACTGTTGTAATGGTAGCAGCGACAGCAGGCCTAGTGGCATAAGTGCCATCAGGGACATTAACTTGCCCAGCAAACACAGAAAAAGGACATAAGGCCGCATCCTCTACCTCTGTGGGGATGGCCGAGCAGTCATGGAGGTGGTGTCCAACGACATTTCGATAAACAGAGTCTGCTGAGAAGGAACGAAAGAGGACTTTTCCAGGTTGACCTTGAATCCAAGTCGTGACACATGCTGAAGAAACATGGACTTGTCTTTTGTGTTACCTGAGAGTAGACAACTGTTCTGTTACAGACAGAGGAAAAAACACAATCCTTTATTAAAAATTGGGATTATTTTGTGGGATTACAGTTTCCACGCTGAGAGAGAGAGAGAGAGAGAGAGAGAAAGAGAGACGCCGATAGTTGTGAAGTCCGCTTTTCATCATATTTTAATATTATGAATATATCCTAACACTGCTTACTGTAGTTACTAATGCCTCCATCTGAAAGATATCATGCTTGTATTACTCCAAAAACACTCACTGACTTGCCCGGGTACGTTCATTTACATTGTAAGTGTACAGAAGGACGTCAGATCCGGAAGCGTCAAATAAAGGGGGCGGAGCTTTAGTGAAAGGTCTATTGGGCTCAACGCTCTAATTTGGTCATCTCAGACCCTACAGTGGAGCATGGTATTGACAGGTGGCGTGCTTCTCAGTCGCTGGGAACGGGAGACTGCAAGGGAGAAATGCTGCTTCAGAGCTGATGCACTCTTAGACTAGGGCAACAGGTCACCTTTTAGTATGACAACAGCCACAAGCGGACAGCGAAGATAAAGCTGGAGTAGCTTCAGGGAAAGACTCTTAACTGTCCTTGAATGGCCGAGTTTACGCTTGAACTTCATCCCAAAATCAGTGGAAGGACCTGAAGGTAGCTCTTCACATCTAGTTCCCATCAAAACTGATGTTTGTTTTTTGTTTGGTTTTTGGGGGGGGGTCGTATTTTGACGATGGATCTAATGAATAGTGTAAGTACCACATGACTTAGGACTGCCAGCTCAGCAGCTGAGAAACCTTTTGTTTGAATGCTAACAGGCAGGGAACCATTTCGGATTGAAAATGGATTGAACACTTTCTATACAATTTTAATTCATAATACATCTCAATTGTGTGTGGCACCCTAATTTCTCATAAACATATGCGCATGACTTTACTAATCCGCACCAGACCTGGATCAGGTCATGATGGACTGCCTGGGGCACTACATGGCAGCACTGGATGCATAAATACATTTGGCCCCAGAGGCTTAAATTGGATTCACATCTGGAAACAGGAGGCACAGCCTGTAACGTCAATGATTTAATTATCCAGGGACTATGCACTACACACTCGAGCCACTTCAGCCTGAGCTAGTCCTCTTCAAGGGTGGGAAAGATCTTCCAGTCACATGCCTGACAATGGGTCGTGTTCGATCTACATTGTTGTTCCCCATGCCATACTCAGTGATATGCAATGTAGCTGTAGTATATTTCCTTTATTCATCCATAAGAGGATAGACTATGGAAAATTGGGTCACAATTGTACTGTACGTTCCCTTTAAGTGGACTATAATTATCAAATCAGTCTTACATCAACAGAACAAAACTCCCCCGAAATCCATCCCAAAAGAAAATTGCTAACCATAGTGTGCCTTTTGGAGTGAGTTCAGCACAGTGGAGATGTTCAGCATAGTAAATAATGTGCAGTGATTCTCTCTTAATCTGCTAAAATAATGTCTGAATCCGTATCTCTGTAATGACCTTGATAGCAATGAATGCTATGTGTTATTTTGTTGTTTTTGATCACATTATCTCTTTATAATCAAATGCTTTATTTCCTGAGACGTTTTCATGATTCCTCTCAGGCACAGGAGGTTAGTATTTATTATTTAGCTTTGAAATGCACATTCTGTGAATATAAACTGTTTAAAACAAGGTACTGCAATTTCTATCACACACAGAAATAAAACTTGAAGCGATTTGAACGATCTGCCAGAAAGCAATAGGGTTAAAAAGTTGCGAGAATGAAAGCATAAATGAACCCATATGTGTTGGTAGTAGAGCTGTTAAACAATTAAAAAAAAAAATCTGATTAATCACATCCAAGAATTTTGATTGACTAATCACTTAATTAAAATGCTTTTCATCAACATTTTTGCCTGCCAAATTCGAAGAACACCTATTATGTGTTATGAGGACGTCTTCAACATTTTTGATCCACTGCACTCTCATCTTCCGCTTTTTCTATTCAGTTAATTACTTGCATAATTCCAAATGAAAAACAAATGACCCAACTATTTTGATAAGAACAAATGTTCTGAAAGTCATACACAAAATCCCCTAGCCTTCCTTTGTCTATCATGGCCAATGACGATGCACGTAAAAGATCCTCCCTCACACGATGCATGAACCAGTCACAGCGATTTCATGGTGATTGACTTATTGAACAGCTAATGAGATTCTGAATATGTCGAATTCTTGCTGGCTTTTTTGTTTTTTTTCTAAAGCTGATTTGCGCATACGTCATGTCACGTTAGAGAAAACACCAGAGAGCGTCAACGATGCGTCATAAAGGCGCATATCTCTTTGATCCCTTACTTTGAAATCATGTCTAAATAATGTCTAAATGTGGTCTTTCAACTATGTTTAAAAATAGAAAAGAATAGAATAGAAAAGAATAGTAACAAATTAAAATGATTTTTTATCAGACTTGACCTTATCTTTCAAGGGTCACCCAAATGGCACAGTTTTGTTCGCCTAAACCCATGTTTTGGAAAATCCTGTGCAAAATGCTCATTTTCTGTAGTATTATTGTCCAACTTGATCTGGAATTAGGGAAGACCTCAAGATTTCATATTGTAGTTTTTTTCAGTCCAGCACAGTCTACATTCATTTCCGAGCAGGCAAAAGTTGGCTGGGTGTTGGATTATTATAATTATTATTATTTTGTGTGGCCATGTGTTGGAAAACATGTTTAAAAGAGTCAGTAAATCTTATTCAGATACAGTATAAACTATGTTGATGTATTTAATATTTTAAAAAAAATATGACAGCCATTGTACATTAGATTATTTCTAAGATATTTACCATAAATATATAATAAAGTTATTCCAAATATATTGTTGATTATATTATTGCATGGGTGGCACTGTGCTGGTGGTTTGCATATCCGCCTCACAATTCAGAGGTTCGAATTGGGTCTATGTCCTTCCTGTGTGGAGTTTGCATGTTCTCCTGGTATTTATGTTCATATATGTACAATAATACCTGCTCATATAGTCGTATATAATAAATACAGTATATTTTTCAATACATTTTTCAATACGGTAAATAATGTATTTATTCACTACATGAAAGTGGTAACAATTGCAGTATTCTGCCATATATTGTAAATGACCAAGACATAAAATATAGATATATAACATACAAACATAATATGCAGATACGTACATACTTTTGGCAATTAGTGAATCCAGACGCTCCCCAACTTACGAACGAGTTACGTTCCGAGCGATCGTTCGTAAGGTGAATTTGTTCGTAATTTGCTTCAGTGCTATATTTTGTATTATAATTTATGTTTAAAGAGAATACGTACAGTACTGTACTACGTATGTTAGAGAGAGAGAGCGAGACACACACACACAGTATGTACATGTACGTAATAAGATAAATAAAATGAAGTTTAACTTACTTTTGGAAGATGTACTCGATGCTTAAGGATTTGATGGAGGAGGAGGAGGAGTTTATATCATGAGAGGTTCTTCGTCGTCGCTGGAATGGGCTTCAAAAGTTACTTCCTCCTCCGTAACTTCAATGTAGGAAGAAGTTGAGGGTCGAGGAGAAGAAGATGAGGGCTGATGAGTATCTTCCTTGGAGGATTTACTAGAAACTGGCCGAAAGAAGCGATCTAACTACGATTGCACAGTTTTCTTCTTTTTTCATCATAAATGATGCGGTAGCACTGTATGGCATCATTCAATTGATTTGCAACCTTTGTGCAACGTTCAATATTTGGGTCTTGCTGCTCGAAGAGTGCGATGGCTTTATCTATGAGCGACAGGCGTTTCTTCTTCTTCCTCCCCCTCGGCACGTTGCTGAGCCTCCAATGCTGGGTGAGCTCTCAAGCCAAGCGTCGGTATTAGCGGCGGAAAGAAGCACTACAGTACTCGGAAAAAGGTGCGCAATACAAAATCTAACTTACAGCATCTCTTTCCGAACATTTTTTGACATGCGCGCAGACATGTTCGTATGTACCGTTGTTCGTAACTCGAATGTTCGTAAGTAGGGGAGCGTCTGTACACCTAAAATGTATCATCACTCATATATTGAGAAAGGGCCTACTGTATACTGTGCAGTGTTGAAGCCCTACTGTACTTCAAAGTTACAACATAACATTTCCCTCTGAGGCAGTTTACATTTTGATCGATCAATGTAACTCATACCTTGAGAAGAATGGATTCCATTTTCTCTTCTACATTATGAAGGTCAGCCAACTAACTTTTAAAGTTATTGTCAGAAGAGGACACAGGTACAGTGCAAAAACATTTCCACTCTCACACACTGCCTCACCGGATGTCTGAAATCTTTCATTTGGACTTGACAGGGAGCTACTCAGAGTGAAGCAGCAACTTTCAGGCTGTGGCAACAATCTCTCATTTTCTGTCTGCTCTCTGCAAATTCACCCCCCCATGTCCCACTCACATAACCCAGTCGCAGCCAGCATGTGCAGGGATGAGGGCTCCCCTCTATACACAACACGAATCCCTGGCAATCTTGCAGCATAGGTGCTGTTGTGAGCTCTTCCACAACCACCATTGTGCCAAGTGACATAATTGTTGCAGCTCGGCTGTGACCACAAACGCATTTGTCTGTTTCACCATTATATAAGTAAAGTACATTGACTAAAAGTTACTTTCCCGAAATACAGAAAGGGTTTAAAACAGAAATGGGGATAAATAATCCCTGACACATCCAATCTCTAGGTGGTTTTGGACTGCAGTGCTCAGTTCCAAATTAAGGCGTTCATTGCTGTTTTCAGGTGAGCTAATGTCATTTGTTTACATTTTGATAATGGAGCACAGTATGCATCCACACACATTCAACTACAGCCACATCAACAGCAGCATAAATAAATGATGAAAACATTAATTAAATGTTACATTACATTTTAGGTGGCCTCGATTGACTCTTCTCTCCACTTCAGTTAAAATGCCGGTCATCTCCCAAAAACATGGTGATAAAAAAGGCAGAGTAGATGCCACCTAGGTCGACAGAGTTTAAAGAGTGATTAGGGGGGAAGCCACAAGGTGTTTTGTTGCAATGCTTGTGAAACTCTTCAAGCCGTGCCCCATCACTCATCCGCATAGTCCTCCAACATTCATGAAGTAATTAATAGCTGAATTAAAGGGATTATACTACATGAGGGTGCCTTTGTACTGGTGACCTTGGAGAGGTTGACTAATCGCTGTAATTGAGTGCTTGTAAACATGGTAGTTCGCAGTCTGCTCCAAAATTATTTCGCTTACATTTGCTGATGACTCCTTCTTGCATTCAAGTTGTCACAACAACCAGGTGTGACCAGGTTGCCCCCTTTAAACCCTTTCAGACCCATAGATGATTGCAGCGGACATGACATATTTGCGTGTCTAAACCAATAAAACGTATAATTTGGATGATGTCAACACTTCTGGTTCATGACTGGATCCTAGTTAACCAATCACAATATGCAGGTTGATTTGCATGATGTTCGTGTTAAAATGTTACATATAAGCTTGGTAATTTTATAACACGTTACAGCCATATTATCCTGGCGTCCACTATGTCGAATAAAAACATGAGATAACCCCCAAAATAGTTTCCCGTGTTCTTCTTATGTGGGAAAAAAAGTCTAAATCAGCACAAAATAAATAAATAAAATGCCAGCAAAAAACAATGCAATGTGGGTCTGAAGGGGTTACATTGGTGTGTGGGGTGTTGTGTGTGAATGTGTGTGTCACGTGGGCCTAGTGTTGTATGTTCCTGTGTGGAGTCTGTATCGGATAATTCATCTAAAAATGTGAAAAATCCAATAAAATTTGACGAAATTCAATAAGGGCCTTTAAATGGTGTTACCTCCGGTGATGCATGCCATCAAAACGGCTGGAAAAAGGTTTCACCCCACCTCCCATTGTCTGCAGTACAACACCATTTTTAGTACACTGTCAACACGCACTGCATTTATTATCAATTAAAGTAACGCCGGCCCGAATATATTCCCACAGTTCCCAAGCCACCTGAAATGGAGCACAGTGTTGTGATATATTGGTAAACTGAGACGTAAATTTGAATTATGAATTTGCACTTCACTAAAACTGCCTGGAGAGCGTAGATGCGCTTAAAATGCTGCAGGCTACATGAATCACTAGAGACAAAGGCTGTTTACAACACAAAGCAAATGTTCATGTTCACCAACAGAGGTCGAAAATTAATGTTGAGAAGATATATGTTGTGGAAGTGCAGCGCACACAAGGACACACGCAGAGGTACTTGCAAGTCCTCAACCTGGTAACTCCAAAGTGATTCATAGCTTTTCTTTTTACCTTCCCCAAACTGATGAACAGTGTAGTAAAGGGAAACATATCGAACCATAACAACTTAACAACTGTACTGATATCATCTATCTAAAGCATAGCATTTAGGATATTTTGATTCCTTAACATGGCATACTGTAATTGATTCATTAATTAGCAAAAACAGAGACTGGCCAAACCTGCATTTTACAATATACTGTATATATATTAGCACATACTGTTATGTTATGTTATTGTAGTTACTTATTTATATATTTTTACAGTGCCTCTGTGCATAATTTGAAAGCTATATTCTCAGTGTGTGCAGTGTTGCACAAAACAACTTGATCAGCTGATGACCCACATATTCCTGGCAATGAGAGCGATGAACTGATTTCTTTTGAGATATTGTCATGAGCATGTGCCTTGTTTAATTGCATTTTAGAGACTACAAATACAAACATTTTCACTTTAAAACTAAAACAGCAATCATCCCAACACTGCAGTTTGTGCTTAAAACACGTCTCCAGTAAAGTGTTCGGTCACGGTCATGCTATCATATCCAGTCTTCATTCATTCATAAACTTTACTTTTACAATGTTGTCATACGTGCGTCACACCTTTTTTTTTATGCAAAAAAAAGGAAGAATGAATCCTGTATTTGCTAGGTTGCTGTTATGTAAATATATCATATCATGCAACCCACCTCCATTCTATTCATGTCTTTACAAGCTACTGTATGTGGCGTTCAAATCTTGCTGTTGTCGCCTGCTCTATTCTTAACTATTGTTCTCTGCCCAAGGCCTTCTATGTTCACTCTGCTTTTGGAACTGCAAAAAGTCCCTTAATAGTCATTTGGGCAAAACGTTGTATTTTACTCTTGCTTTCAGCCGATGTTGTCCTGAGTGAATTTTATATATATATACAGTGCAGACCAAAGGTTTGGACTCACACACATCCCATTCAATGTGTTTGCTTTATTCTCATAACTATTTACATTGTAGAGTCTCACTGAAGGCATCAAAACTAAGAATGCACACAGTTATGTACTTAACAAAGAAAGGTGAAATAACTGAAAACATGTTTTAGATTCTAGTTTCTTCAAGATAGCCTCCCTTTGCTCTGATTACTGCTTTGCACACTCTTGGTATTCTCACCTCTGGGAACTTCTTCAATACTGTTGGAAAACAAAGCTTCAAGAGTAGTCACCTGAAATGTTTTTTTTTTTTGTATTTTGAAGAAACTGGATCTAAAACATTTTGTTAAGTACATAACGCCACATGTGTTCATTCTTAGTTTTGATGCCTTCAGTGAGAAGCTACAATGTAAATAGTAATGAAAATAAAGCAAACACATCGAATGAGATGTGTTGTGTGTGTCCAAACTTTTGGCCTGTACTGTGTGTGTGTGTGCGTGCGTGCGTGTATGTATATATATATATATACTAGGGATGAACCGAAATGAAAAATGTTTGCCGAATTTTTCCCCAAATACCGAAAACAAAAAAATCCATAATAAATAAATAAAAAAATATATATATAGATACATAAAAATACAAACGTATCCCAATAAAAAACTGTTTAACTCTGACTTACCATTAGCTACAGTCCACTCCACATTTTCAACATATATTACTACAGTAATGATTGAGAAATAAATGAGGTGGATGAATGAGAATAACCACAAGCATACAGTAAGCACACAGTGCAGTGTCATGCCATTGCGTTTGTTATTCTATGATAAATAAAGTTGTCGTTAGCACATAGACACAATGCTTTTCTGCACATTGTCGGATGTAATAATTTGGAGATGAAGCTTTACTTTTGTGAACTTTTTTGAGTGTCGACACTCGTCCGCCTAAATTGATTTGGGTCGCTGCTGATAACGCAGCTCTCATCTCGGTCATGAAAAAAATTTGTTTATCATGTAAAGGAACCGTGCGTGCGCCGTGTTGCTTATTCAATAGGGGCTTTATTTGCATTTCAGCAGCAAACAATTTGCCACGACACTTCAGTTGCAGAATAAGAAGTTCGATTGCCGTAAGCTAGTGCGTAGCTGCTACACGCACACACTTGCCTTGTGTTGTCTTCCGCGTCCTCTTCTCTCGCTGGCGTACACACCATACGGAAATCACAATACTGCTTTCCGCTAACACTTTGTGCCGTTGCCATTATTCCTCTCCGCTGATTTGAGAGTCACTCGACGGGGTTAGCCTCAAGACGCTAGCTTTCGGCTACTGCTCATGATGTTTTTTCACAACATCCTATTTCGGCAATTTTTTGGGCTCCAATTTTATTTGGGCCGAATGCCGAAAATGCATATTTTTCTAATTTACGACAACACATTAATCCATTTACAATATAGACAACAAACTGAACCAATCAACAGTAGGCTCAGTAGTAATCAACTCGCTAGCTCAAAAAACTAGCTAAAGTCAACGTTAGCCAGCCAACAACCACCACCTTAAGAAAAGCCCCAGCGCCACTAAACTGCAAACTTTGGGGGAAAACAGTTGCTAATAGCGCGACTGTATATACAAGTTGTGTAATATGGTCATTATTATTACACAAAATGATTCCATAAAGTTAGTTTTAAAATACAATGTTACAATGCTGACAAGTCAGTGCATTACCATTGCTATGAGGGTTTCACATCATTAGGTTTCTCATATAATGAACCTCAAGCTTCATTTGAATGGTCTTAGCCAGTGCCGGGGCCTCGATGATAAGTACTGTAAATAGATCAGGATTCAGTGGAAAGGACTCCTTACCGAGTGTCTGCTCTCCCATAATCAAGTTAGAACTCTATTAACAGATCTCTGTCTTCAGCAAAATTTCTTCCTCATTAAAAGGTTTGGAGACTGCAGCACATTCCCGAATCCACTCCCACGCGAGAATGTGTTCCTGCTTAATTCATTTACTTGTGCTTTCAACACGCAACAGAATAATTGCAGGAGTAATAAACATGCAACGGCTGTGGAGGAGAGTTATTCCCAACACACACAGACTACAACATTGCCACCATCTCAGCGCCACCATGCACAGTGCTCAGAGTACAGAGTAAACATTTTCAGAAAGCAATACACCTTCTCGATCACCACAGCTTAATGCCCTTGTCGGCCTGTTGTGAAGTCACACAGATCGCTCTCCTGTGTAGCGTTTGCTTTGAGCAGCTATATCTAAAGGTCACACAAAATAAGTGATGTTTCTTTCACTATTAAAAAAAATGCTTGTTGAATGTATATCGATGGGAGTATTTCAAAAAGCAATCACACTTGATCTCCTAGAGCTGTATTATATTATTATTAGTAATCTTTCTTACAAGGTGACGTTCGATAGAGAGGGAGGTATTTGGATGACACTCTAGTTTAATGAAGTAATGGGGAAGAAGATAAGGGATTTATACATTGCCAACCTTGAAAAGAATAAGAGACTTAATCATTCTCCTAGATTGAGTGAGTAAGTGAAGATAAGGCAAACCTATTCTCCTTGTGCCATGAAGTTCTTGAAAGGCATAGCTGTTCATCTGTAAGAACGTTTATTAAATACACTTTGCTGCTGCCTGATCACAAGGGCCAGAGCGCGACTCATTTTCAGTCCTGGAGTTTTATGGATCAGACCAGCCTACTTTAGTTCACAATGTTTTAATGGAGGATGAGTGTATTTTTTATCGTATAAATAATTTGTGTCTCACTCTAAAATAGCTTACCATTCTCTCTAACATCAATTTTCGTTATGTATTTGATCAAAAATCAAAATTACAATTGAATGTGCTTACAAGATCATGATCAGTGTTTATTTGAACAAATGTGAGATCTTAAATATAGTTTAAATGAACAAAATGACAAAAAGGGATCAATAGGATGGGATTAGAAACATTTAGGCATCTAACACGGCACTTCCTCTTAGCGCTCTTATTTATAACCAATTCACCCCATTCAATTCAAACCAATTGATGCTAACTTCACGGCCGCCACACAACAAAAAAGACCGTCACTTAAAACAATGATAAAAAAAAATATTATGCTTAAAACAGACTATGGCTGAGCATGTGTTAATTAGATTAACATGATTTATTGGCCAATGAGGCACACTACCCTCAGATCTCTGATGGCGTCATATGCATCACTACGCATGCACAAATTACAAGAACTAAACCTATGATGCAAGAACGTTTTATAAATGCGTGCAAATTCATTCTTAAGACACATATTACGGAAGGGCAAGTTCCGATACAGATAGCAGCCCTATTTTAAGGTATCATACTCACGATGTAGGCCAATACGGCCGTTCTCTTGCGGCCATTTTACGATCAGGAACTAGAAATTAGAAGAATCGAAAATTGCCATTCATTTCATGCAATTTTAAAAAAAAAAATGCAATACTGGGATATATAGGTCATTTTTTTAGTATGTTTGTTGGTTTTTGGAAATTTTATGTATCAAAAGTACTAGTGGTTTCGGTACTTGCTATCTGTATTGGTGACTTCTCAAGAGTTGCGAATCACTGGAAATAAGTGGTATTGAATATTCCTTAAAGTATATTATAATGGCCAACCCCAGCGGGCCGGAATAGCGGCCCCTGGCCACTCATTAAGCACCTCAGCCAACCGGGAATTCTCCCGGTGATCCAGATTGGTCAATGCTTGCCTGCTGATGATAACTGTGTATATCTCATACAGTTGCCAACGTGCCTTCTACTGTATTTTCTATAATGCTTACTCTCATTAGGGTCACTCGTCAGTGAGAGCTTCAGCTGACTTTAGGCTAGAGGAGGGGTACACCCTGGACTGGTCCTCAGTTAATAATAGGGCACAAATACTTTGTAGACATAACCATTCACACTTACAGACAATTTAAAGTCTTGCATAGGATGACCGGATTTTCAAAATTAAAAACTAGGGTGTAACTCCATCTCTTACCTAAAATTAACTGGCCTTGGTTCCAGATTACCCGTAACCCTAATAACTATTGCCACTAATTGTTAAAAAAAAATGTTTAACTATACACAATGTGACATTGGATTAAAAGAAAAAACTAGGGCATCGCTACAGTCATTAAGATTCAGCTTCTCAGCACAATGCATGCCCTCACCAAACAAAATAGCACATTATGCTTCAGACAAAAGCTTCACAATCCAGCTCATGAGCACTCAAGATGCATTGTTGCTTAAATTTGCTGTACCAGTAAATCTCAATTGGGCGATGGATCAAATCGGCCACGAAATGTGTTTGCTTCTTGCTTTTGCTCTTTGGTCTTCAAACACAATTAATGCAATGCTTGTTGCATGTGAAAAAGCAGCAACCCCGTCTTCCTGTTGGCTGGCACATGCCTTTTCCTCAGAAAAGGATGCAAGGGCATGGATTAAATGTCATTAGCTGCATAATTATTTCCCTTGAGATGGATCATAACAGAATTATAATCTTACTTTATGTGCAGTAAAACACGACTTCAAATCTTAACATGTTGACTGCTTTTCCACGCTGACCACTGTAACTAACAATGTGAGAATGGAAGCTATTTCATGCATGCATGCTTGCTTTTTTTGTTTTTAGCCCATTCAGTATGACCTATGAAGTATGGCTAATGACTATTTGCTTCTCGGATGGGCAATAAATGAGAAGACCGTACATTTGTTGTTAAAGGAGTGGAGACCTTATCTATCCAAATGGTTTAGCGAGTTGTGGGATTTGGAACAAAGTCTCTGGCAACAGCTCTGAATTTTTACTCACTCAAGCTTGAGAAATCGCATGGTGCAGCATGATTACGCCTCTCGCATTGTCACCAACTGCCATAAAAACAACAAACAGAGGACACATACTGCTTCGGGGGAAAATATGCACTCTACGATAGTTCCCTTCACACATCAGAGACATTTAGCTTTGGTATCTTGCCCTATGTGTGCTGTCTTTCCAATGCTAAGAAGCGCAACATGTCTGGGAGGTTTGTGACCGTACTAACAGGGAAAAGTATTAGTTAGCTATCACTCACAAATGACAAACTCCATAAGGATCACGGTGGTCTAGGCTTTCATTTGCATGTTTCTTTTTGATGGATGTTTCAGATTTATATGAGGACATCATATTGGGAAGAAGACTAAAAAGGCCATGTCCCTTGTGTATGCTCAATAAGTCATGGTTGACGTCTCAAATGTGTCAAATTTAAATAAGTAGATGTGTGAATTCTAAGGGACACACATTCACTCTTATATACTCCATAGTCCCAGGTTCATAACCAGAAATGTGGCACAGGGTAGGGCTGTCGCGTTATGCAATAAATCAATTAATTGTACGATAATACAAAATGAGCTTGAAGTATGTCGGGCGCGATAATTCTCAGCCATGTAAGTGCGTGTTTGTTTACATATGTCATCAGCATTTGTGCTGGTCCGTTGCTTCACTCTGTCAGTCACAGTTTTTTTTGTTGCTATTGACTCACTCACTCACTCACTCACTCACTCACAAACATGCATATGTCCCACCGGGTCTACATAAGCACACACAATTCACTTTCTCATTTGTGAGCCGTGGCATTAGCACTGCTAATAGCCATGTAGCATTATTGCTAGCAGCGCATCACAGCTATCGGTGTTGTTTTTATTTATTGTTTGTGCTTCAAAGCCTGGCGAAAAAGCAACACTCGCTATGTGCACACACCCTCGCATTCCTGTGCTGCTCAGTGAGATACGGGCTTTACCAAAGACACCGCGTGGGTAATAAGTTAACTTTCCTGTCATGACTGACTTCTAAACCGTGCTTAGCATATTGAGGAGTGAATCATCGAAAAATCTGTATCACCGCGGGTACAGATGTTTTTCAATAAATGCATGAAGAAGACACGTGTGTTTTTGAGTTTTAGAGACAAGGTTTTGTAACAAGAAAAATAATATTTATCGCA
This sequence comes from Vanacampus margaritifer, assembly GCF_051991255.1. NCBI lineage: Eukaryota > Metazoa > Chordata > Actinopteri > Syngnathiformes > Syngnathidae > Vanacampus > Vanacampus margaritifer. Next base: position 9,681,934 of record NC_135437.1, read on the forward strand.
GATAAACAAAATAAAAGCAAGAACACGCTCGCATTCTGCAATGGACTTTAGGTGCGTTCAATGACAATGCACGCAGTAGGAAATCTCAGCATACATAGACTGATGAACTCAAACGACTGAGTTTTCTTCCACTTTTTTGAAGTTTCAGGTTATGGTTAGGGTTAGGAACATTTTCGAAAAATCGCCATTTTATGTGGTAAAAGTCACAAGATCCCACGGCAGAGGATACAAACCTCCTCGGCGGCAACCACCCCGGCACAACCGTGGCGCATTTGGCGCATCAGATTCAGCGTCAGGGCCCCTGAGTAGTAGGGACAGCCATCATTTGGAAATTATGCGGACATGCTGCTATCAAAGCCGAACGTAACTAAATCTTTGGATTTATTTATTATACCATTATCATTATATTAGTTGAAAAATTATATGAAAACCCCAATATTATCGTTTAGCGCAATAATGTCTGGGGCAATTTATCGGCAAGCTAAATTTCTTATGGTGACAGAACTTGGGAGCACTCCAGGTGCACCGGATAATGGACACGAATATTTGGCAACTCACACTATCTATAAGTTCATGGATGACATACTGAAATACTTTCAGCCCAAGCAAATTTGGGTTTGAAATCAATTTGAAAACAGGAGTGAAGCCAACTGGGATTTACAAGCAACCTGATCACAGAGATGTACTAATATCTGTCAACAATACTGTAACCCAGATTTTCTAAGGTAAATTTAATATTTAAATTAGGTCATATATGACACGTAGTGTATTGAATACGTCCATAAATCATCAAAATGGGAAACATATGATACACAAGTGTAACTCTAATGCTCGATACCTACTGTTGTACAGTTAGCAAATCATGATTACTAATGTGAAACTCCATTTTAGGTCTTGTTGGACAATGCAGTAGCTCAGTTAGCAATGACTTGGCTTTGCTCCCACATATGCATATTATTACTAATTGTTTAATAAACATTACTTTATTTAGTTGAAGATAGGAACATGCTGTGTACGTGGTAATGTTTTATTCAGAATATTGTAATCACTCGGTCAATATGAGAACATGGGACTGCACTACGTTTTTATTTTGTTGTTGTTGTATTTTTGTATTACCATGCTGCCTACACAAAAGTCATGCAAATGTACCACTAGAATGCTTCCTCACTCCTGGTCCTTGAGAGAGAGTCCTGCAGGTTTTAGATGTTTCCATCCTCCAACTGCTGATTGTCAATATCAGGATCGGTATCAGGCTTCTTCAGAACTTGCTGATGAGCTGATTAAATGAATCAGCTGTGTTGGAGGACAGAAACATCGAAAACCTGAAGCACTAGACCATCAGTGACTGGTCAACACATGTTTTCCTGTAGCAATATTCCATTAGCTCAATTTTAGCCTATGAGTTTTGTATTCATTTCTTATATTTCTGTCCAGATGTGCGTGACAGAAAGCAGTTGAGGATAGGTCATCAAGTACAATCTCGGAGACTTGAGGCCTATTTTGGCAGACAGATAAGATGAATGATTGACATGTAAAAGTGTATTATTGTGATGTCAAGCTGAAGAGCAAGAGGGCAATTTTGTGAGGTAAAAGTGGTTTACACATCACAAAATATCACATTATACAGTTGTGTTGAATTACATCAATACAAAAGCTTAACCTTAATTGAAGTTTTGTTTAGTTGTATGATTTCTATCATTGAAATTATTGGCACCAATGTAGCATTAAGGTAACCCCTGAAAATGTTTTATCCACCAAGCCAATATCATAAATATGACACAACGAGGCTGTTTTGGACTCAGACGCAGAGGAAGAGGTGGAGGGTAAAGCAGCTTTTAATTAACAAAACAAAAGCTCTTCAATTAGAGAGGAAAAATAACGACTATACAAACATTAACTGAAAGCGCTCCAAAAGGGAGGAAGTTCACAACTACATTCAAAAACAAAAATCACTCTATGACTAAACAAAACTAAGCTATACAAAATTACAAACAAAGGTTCTCTCACGAGACAAGGCAAATAAAGGCAACAAGGCAATTGGATATCAAGGCTGTGGTCTATGGCAGGCTTCAGTGGCTCAAACGAAAACACTTCGGCACAAGACAGGGAAAACGCAGACTATTTAACACATGAGGGTAATGGGGAACAGGTGGAAACAATCAGGGATCAGGGTTGACACAGACACCACACGAGGAAAGGCAAGTGACCTGAAACGAGAGGAGTCAGACTTTTCACAATAAAACAGGAAATGACAAGACACCCTCACCGCGGTGTGACAAAATAAATTAAAAAAAAAAAGCAGCAAAGGAGGTTCCACAAATGCTTGGCTGCTTGTTGTCCATGCTTAATTAAGTTTGTAAATAAATGGGTGTATTTTCTTTTAACTGCGAATTGTCTCCTGGGCAGAGACTGATATTTCAGCAGGTAGAAGAATCTAATAAAAGTGCTACTAGAAGGGTACCGAATACTTGTGTCTTTGAACTCAAAAATGTATCTCATGTATTACATAGAAGTAAGCTTTTGCAAGTATTTTTTTTTTCAACTGCAGAATGTATTTTTGATTACAAACATGAATTCAAGTTGTGTTTTGTAATGTCTGTTTTGTTGTATAATACAACAAAACAAAAAAACAAAAACACGTTTGAAAATACATTACATTACATACAACAGTTACATTCGAAAATGGAAGTAAAATGTCAAAAGGGAGCAGCCATTTTGACACTTGCTGTCAATTGAAGATGACATCCCAGTTGCTTATGGCTCAGCTAACAACCAATCACAGCTCACCTATTTTCTGTTTGGTCTTGTGACGTTCTCAAGCTGAGCTGTGATTGGTCATTCCCAGAGCAACTGAGATTTTTCATTTTCACTCGACAGTGGCAAAATGTCCACCCGCTGAGATGTGGATTTTAAAACAAGTGGATTTTGCTGCCTATATTCCACAAATATATATCAGAATTCCATGTTTAGGCTAGTCAGGGCACATGCAACATATTATTGTAAAGATTTTTATATTTTTTTTTGCTGTATTGTCAAAAATCTTTGCCATTCCTACACAATATGATTTTACCATCATATAGCACAACAAGGCAATTTATTTAAAAACAATAAATTATTCCTATATAGCTGTACCTTGACATTATTCTGCTTACCAGGTACAGTTAGAGAACTATTCAATAATGGAACAATCATCTTAAATCCAACTGGGTTTGTCATGCTGCAGTTTTATTCATCTTCAATAATGCTGGATTACTGGGGTCTACAGGCATCTTAATTGGATTTCTCTGAATAAATTTATCATCCAGTGCAAGCAGGTGTATCAGCACGTCTTCAGCTTACTTATTGAGCTCGCTGGATCATCACCGAGGAGTGTAGTAATTGTAGAGCATCTCCCTAATTTTTGCCACATCATTTGGAATCTAGTAATATTGTACAAAACATGCACCTCGGATAGTTTTAATTTGGGCAGGTCAACACGGATTTAATTGGTGGGAATATTTATGACGGTTGAAAACAGCAGGCATTTGATGATTGTTGTGACAGGTGCAATAGAATTTACAAAAGAGAAGGACAGCAATATTTGTTTGTTGGCACCCTGCAACTAATGGCTAGTGGCTATTTTTCTTTTGGGTTGAAAATTGTTTTCCAAAGTGTGTTTCACAAATTCAATTTCAACGATGCAGCTCTCCTGAAGGGTAGATACATGAATAAGACTGCAGAAGGTTGTTTTTCCGTTGTATGTGCAGTGATTTAAAGTGCTTACTCTTGATCTCCAAGAGTCTGTAGCTTAATGTATTTCAGCCCTCTTATATCCCTGCATCAGCTTTTTCTATTGCCTCCCGTGTGTCTGTGAAAAGCTGCTTCCTGGCACCACCAAAGGAAGGCGAGACCTTTGAATCCTGCCCGTCAAATTTCAAATGGATCCTTGGGGAGAAGTGTCATTCATTACTCCACTGTCAATAGTTGGCAGCTCTGTCCTCCTATTGATTATCAACCACGGGGGAGGCAAAGAGGGACACCGGCAAGGCTCTTTGTTCCTCTTGTACGAGTACTGCCAGCAATAACTCCCCACAACTGAATTCTCAATACATCAAAGTTTACATGATGTGAAGCTGACCTATTTGTATTCTATGGCAGTCGATGAAAAGAGAAGCAATGGGCCAGATCAGTGGTTCTTAACCTTGTTGGAGGTATTGAACCCAACCAGTTCCTATGCGAATTCACTGAAGCTTTCCTTAAAGGTTCCATAGTATGAAAATGCACTTGTGGGGTTTTCTATCAATAATATGTATCCCCGGCCTGTCTACAATCTAACCAGGTATGAAAAAAGTCGGTTTGTGACTTCTTTAGCTTTCTCCTCCTTTCTAAAATGTTTGCTTCAAACTTCCATGACTTAGTGACGTCAAAAAGACACGGAAGTGCACTCGACTCAGCCCCCTCGGGTTAGTGGCACCACCTCTGTTAAAGGTTTGTCACGCCCACTGAAATTCGAGAAGCTGGCTGCTCCTTTTTTTTTCTCCCCCTGCTTGCAAATGCTCCGTGGAGAGGGGAAACAATGATCAGGAAAAAGTGGTTGCTTCCTTCGTCCCAAGTCTTTGTAAAGACAGTGGATTAATTTTATTTTTGAAGAACGTGTACCAACATGATCAATTCTCAAAGGACTGTTTTGTTAGTGAAAGCCTGTTTAGAGCTGGATTTGCAACACATTTAAACATAATGGATCGGTCCAAACAGTGTGACACGACTGCAAACGGGAAAGATGTAAGTTTAACATTTTTGATTTAGCCTTTCTTCTTATCCTTTCTAATAAGAGATGTGCACCTTCTACCATATTACTGGTGTACTTTTAGTGCCTAAAGTGGGAGCTACATTTGTCGTGTGGAGGTTGTTTGGTTACAAGAGGTCAGATATGATAAAGCAGACGGTGGTTGGATAATATGAAGCGGTTGCGTATTGTTTTGTCAAGATACAATCCGCGGTGGTTAATTTGCCGTGACTGGCAACTCGCCACCTAGTTGACATGACTTTGTGATGCAAACCGGCCGCTAAGTGGTCTCGACGAGACGGCTTGCACGTTGCGACCGCGCAGTGGCCTAAATGTGCACATTTGTGTTATTCATAACCGCTTGTAAATGTCTACAAGCATTCACGCTAAATCGGAGACATTCATGGCAATATAAAGTTTGCGGGAGATTTGCCGGTGACGGCAAAATAACCATTGCCTTAACAATCACAAACTAACGCTACAACATAGTCTCTGTAGTAACGGTATCCTACTTGTTCTTATGGTAATGTTATGCCACTTTTCCACATATTAAAATAGTTCTCAAATGTGTAAAAGATATGTCTGTATTTTTCTTTTCATCTGCTACCATGGCCAGTCGTTTCCATTTACAACATTGGCACATGGCTACCATGACCGAAATCATTGCCTCTTTGAGAGAGAAGGGTATGGCCTGGGCGTGGCCAGGTGCAGCTATTTACATAAAAGTGACACACCCCTAAAACAGGCTGTTTTGAACAGAGCGTTTTTTGGCTGATTTAGGGACAACAAAAAGATTAGATCCAAAGTCAATTTTGACAAATGCATGTCACAGACATGTCTTTTACACATTTGAGAACTATTTTAGTATGTTGAAAAGTTGAATAATATGAGACCTTTAATGAAATCTAATTCAAGACATACTGAAGGTATAGGGAACTGCATGGTTCTCAGCCCCGGTCCTCGAGTACCCCTATCCAGCCTGTTTTCCAAGTCTCCCACAGCTGACGATCATTATCAGGCTTCCTGCAGAGCTTGCTGATTAGCTGATCATTTGAAAGACCTGTGTTGCTCGTGGGAGACATGGAAAACAGGCTGGGGTACTTGAAGACAGGGACTGAAAACCACTGGTATAGGGTTTACTAGTGAACAAAATAAACAGGCAGAGTAGCCTTTTCATCGAATCTGGCTCTCTTAATCTTGAATTCAGAAAGCGTTGTGTTCTTGTATTCCCTATCTCCATGCATCTTAAATAGATGCTTGATTCATTTAGCCATTTTCAGCAATTAAAAGTTAATATTTTGTTTATAATTAATTTGATTACTTTAATATTTTGTATGTACAATTAATGCCTTTAAAAACACATTTTGCCACTTACTGTCGACTGACATCACAGGTGCTCATGGGCTCAGGTAATGACCAATCACAGCTCAGTTTGGGTTTGGTCTCGTGACATTCGCAAACTAAGCCATGATTGGTCATTATATGACCAAGATGTTACCAAGATGTAACGCAGAATCAGCAGATACAATGAAAACAACAAGGCCCCCAGAATTGAGCCCTGCGGAACACCATACATTCCATTATGCATGTAAATTCAAGTTGTACATATTAATTCGACCATGTTCTTTTTTTGTGTGACATAACATAAGGGGATTGAAATAATAAAGAAATCACACTATGCACACAACACACAACACACAAGAGTCTCAAGTCGACTACTGAGTGTACCAAATTCTCTGCAGTCAATGATAGCCAAGCAAGGCGTCCATACATCCATTATCTACCACTTATCCGGGGTCGGGTCGCAGTGGCAGCAGCCTTAGCAGGGAACCCCAAACTTCCTTCTCCCCAGCCACTTCAACCAGATCCTCCGGCGGGATCACAAGGCCCAGGCCAGCCGAGAGACCTAGTCGCTCCAGTGTGTCCTGGGTCGTCCCCGGGGCCTCCCGCCGGGAGAACATGCCCGGAACACCTCTCCAGGAAAGTCTCCAGGAGACATCCGAACCAGATGCTCGAGCCACCTTAACTGGTTTCTCTCAACGTGGAGGTGTAGCTGCTCGACTCTGAGTACCTCCCGGATGACCAAGCTCCTCACCCTCCAAGCGGGACGTGCCATCACGAATCCTGTGAATCGGGAGTGTGCCTTGACCTCCCCGAACCCCTGAGCCAACTCACCAAACCCTGGACCGGATGCTGAAACTATCCGTGTCTTGTCTTTTTCAAGTCTTTCTTTAAAAAAAAAAAAAAAAAGAGGTTTGTTCCCCCTAACAAAGTACAAGCCATTGAATTAATATAGAACTGTGTAAAATAGTTACGTTTAAAATTGATCATCTTACATGAGTCGACAAACTGGAAAAGTTCAAACTATCGTACAGAGGTTGAGTTCAGGGTTAGAGGTTACGACAGCTCCATGACAAAGGTCCCTTTACTTGTTGCACTTTAACCCCACAGATGATTGCTCATCACTGTGAATTAAGTCTCCTTGACATAGAAGGGTGCCACGTGAACAAGGGCAGAGCCTGGAGACACAAGCCTCCATTCACGCTGTCAACTCTCATAGCCTCGCATGGACTGAAAAAGCTAACAAGCTGTCATAACATTAGCAAGGGAATGTCAAGAAATTTACATCCCAAATTGTCAGCGTTGGTTGGAATGTTTGACTACCATAGTCTAAATAGTATGATGGGAAAGTGTCATAGCTTGACTTTTTTATTTTTGCGCTTGTGAGTGCATGAATCTAACAAAGCTATCGCCATAAAAAACAACCCAGGTGAGGAAAAATAGGTCAGATTTCAACATGCATTCATCCAGCCCATACGTTGGCTTGATTGAGGTGCGCTAAAGAAAGAGGGACTTCAATGGTTAGATGCAGCAGTAATTCAGGCAGTGCATGGAACCTAATGAAGGAATGAATTCAGAGAAACCAATCTTCCACCTCCACTACCCCCTATTAATGGCATTGGGTTCTTAAATAGAGCTACACTGCCCTCTAAAAGGTCTAAGGGGTACTGCAGGTTAGATTTGTGTTTTCTTTCTCTCTCACTCTTTCTCTCTCTCTAAAAAAAGGCTCTTTTATTAACTGATGCATCAAACGCGTAACAGTATTTGGCTAAACTGAGTGAGCATTTAAATATCAACTTTATTTAACTTTATCAGCATTATTGTATCAAAAAAGGAAGAAAAAATCATCACAAATGTTGTTCAGTCAGTATTCTTTGCACTCAATGCAATGTGTGTACTTTTTAGTTAGTTTGTTAGTAATTAGAGCATGAGTGCATGTATCGTGATTGGACCTTTTTTTTTTTTCTAACGAAGATACTCGAAATGGAGATCACATACTGTATATAAATGCTTTTCATCACCTAATTATTCTTGCCACCTGCTTTGAGAAATGTATAGTGTGCCTGAGAAAGTCACGATGTTCTTGTTACAGGAGGTCAAATACAGTATGAGGTTTGTTTACAGCAACATGTTTGAACTAAATACTTAATACTAAAGGATGCTCTCTAGGACTGCTTTTGTCTCATTAAGAACCTGAGCTGCAGCAGATGGCAACATCTGTAAACCTTGCCTGACTTTTCACCGGAGGATTGCATACTGTGTGGGCTCCTCGGAGTTTTATTAATTGATCATCACGTCAGGTTACTGCAACAGTACAATTGTCACTGCTATTTGTTGTAACTTTTTTGAGAAGTATTGCATGTTTAATAGTTATTATAATTGTGTATTTTGTTAATGCATGTTAATAGATAATGTTAATAGATGTACATTCTAAGTTTGTATTAGATCAACTACATTTCCCGTGATTCTTAGTTCCGGAAGCAAGAACTATTACTAGTTCCGGTTTAGACAGGAGACATGCACATGCTAATGACGTAGACAAGGAAAGGAGACAGAGCGAGAGAACATGCATGTAAACGACAATAAAAGACGACGGACAGAAAGCTGAAATCCTGTCTTTGCCGTTGATTACGAACAAAGTTTGGAATTACTACACTATTTAACCAAAATGTATTTATTATCTATTTAACACTTTTCACAGTAGGACAGCATAGATATAATGAACTATAGTGAACCAATGGCTTTTGAGTCTTTTAAAGTCGTGACCAGGAAAAACACATTAAAATTATTTTCTACTGATCAAACCCATTACACATTTGGAGATGTTTTAAAGGGGAAGTCAACCCCCTAATTTTCTTTACATTAAGTTCTATGCACACCCACTAGTGTAAACACAGCATTCTGATTAAAATTGTGTGTGCGGAATATGAACTACGCAGCAAAAACTACCATTTTTTTCCCTTCTCAGAAGGCAGACATTTTGTCACTAGCATTTTACATCAGGTAACAACCAATCACGGCTACCTGTTATGAGTTTGGTCATTCGCAAGCTGAGCTGTGATTGGTCGTTACCTTAGCCCGAAGCAACTGTGATTTGCAGTCAATAGCAATTGATAAAATGGCCGCCCCCTGAGATGGATAGTAATGAGTGGATTTTGTTCAACTCATATTACCTAGGTCTTTTTTACCTAGTGGATGCACATAAAACATATTCTTAAAAAAAATGGGATTGACTTCCTTTGTAAGATGCTATTTGACTCCAAATTTCATTTGAATGATTTCAATTTTTTTTTTACAACTTATTTTACAACAGGCAATTGCATAATTCTTAGAACTGCCAGGTTGGTGACATTTTATTTATATGAGCTGGAGCAGGACAAACACTGAACAAAGACACACTTCACCACCTCTTACGTGTCGCCTCCTTTCATTTTGTCTTGTTGAACTCCGTAAGTGTGGAAGACAACAAAAAAAGAGACATTTTCAAACAGATGCTGCTATGTCTGATGCAGCTGCCCTCATGCCATGCCACGGTGCTAAACCACGTCACCGATATGTAGATAAAAGTCACATCATTAGTGAGGCAACTGAGAGAATATTGTCGGAATCCTCAAATTGGATCTGATCATTTGCAAATAACGGTGTGGAAGTCTGTCTTTGAGATGCGATTTGAGAAACAAATCTGATTTGCCTGCAGTCTGAACAAAGCCTTAGTGCAGCATGCAGAATAATCAAATGAACTGGATGCACAAGAGGAAGGAGAAGAGGAAGGAGCAGCTGCTGCTGTAGACATGCTGTCTGTAATGAATGATGGAGAAACATTAGGGACAATTCAATTAATCTATTAAGATTTTCGTAGCATGACGTTGAAACAAGGCAGGCCTGCATCAGATATCTTATTGGCCCTAATAGAAATAAATGAGGAACAGGTAGCGTATTGACTTGTGTTAATCTGCCATAACATGGCATATTTTAATAGTTGATTTAATATCCATTAGATTACAGCTAAAACAAATGACCAAACCGGCCATCCATCCTGATGTTATTAAATATAACTGCAGCAGAGTAGTTTTTAATAAAGTCGTTATAGTGTATGTGTGTTCTGTGCAAAGGTGTGAAACAACCTTCAAATAAACATTAACATTCGAGCTGATAGCCTTGTTTAAGTACGGTGGCATGGAATAAAACCAAAAGCAGAGGAGTCAACTCTGTCCTGAAGTGGCAGGAGTTGATCCATTTAGTGTGTATCTGCTTTAATAGGGAGGCTAATGAGTGTATGAGCAATGCTGGCGTATTGATTTTGTGATTCCAACAGAGCAAAAGTAATCAGATGGCGTCCTTTCGCCTGTCAGGTGTCACACAAGCAGAGTAGCTTTTTTTTCCATACAGCTTGCTTTTCCCTCTCTAGTGGAATGTCACAGGGAATGAGCCTTTAACGTTGATCAATTCTGCAAGCTGACACCATCATGGGAACAATTAACTCCTGTCCCAGCCCTGTGGGAAGAGGACAAAGCCGCTCGGTGGACACATAGCCTACTTACTCGGTGAGTAAGTGACCCTGGACTGAAGTTTCGACCCAAAAGTTGTTTCTGAAGGTGGCCAAACGACAAATCCCTACACAAGATGAGATCTTAGCTTCAAGAGATTGTTTAAAGCCTGCGTTAAAAATTGGTCTTCATTAAGATGTTTATTCGGTCTTGATGAGAAAAACCTTTGGCATTTATGCATTACTTGCTGTACAGAATTACATCTGTACATCAAATTCTAAATTTAAATGTCACCAATTCCTTTAGTCATTAGTGCAGATTCATGAGAACTGGATTTTTTTCAGACAACCGCTACCAGGAGGAAACTCAACTGTTGAGTTGTCACCAATACCAATACCAGGTACAGATACCACTAGTACTTGTAATACATAATAACCCCCCCACCCCCCACCCCGGAAAAAAAAATACAATGACAGACCTGTAGGCCTAATTTTCTTAAAGTGACAGTCTGTATAATTTAGTGCCATCTAGTGGTGAACTGGTAAAATGCAACGTCCAAAATTGCTTGTGCATTTTGAAGCACAATATAATTAGCAATAAATAGACCTACAATCATATAAAAAAAAATGTACGTTAATGTGATAAAATTGATTTTAATTAGGGATGTCCCGATCACACTTTTTTGGTCACCTAATTTTGAGATCGGCCGATTCCGAGTCCCAATCCGATACCGAGGACATTTATTGAAGTTTTAAAAAAAAAAATTCTATATTTTTTATTGTTTTAAACTACCCCAACACATTTTATATGGTGAGTGGACAGTGGTTAAATTAAGTAAAACATTTACCCCCACCCCCTTTTTTTTTTTTTTTTTTTTAGCACATCTATGAGTTACTCTGAGGGCTATTATTAGCCAGTATATACATTTTTCACAATAACTTAAATAATAAACCTACTGTAGCCGTTTTAAAGCGTGAAACAAGCCAACTTCTTAACATACAATTGGCTGCATTTGAAGAGCAAGCAAGCCAAATGTATTTAATCTTACCTTATCTTGACTAGTCTGAACTTGCACCAGGCTCAACTGTCGGCTCGGGGGGGATTTAGCGACCCCGCGAAGGACGTCAGATCCTGCTGATTTGCGTTAGGCTAGGCTAAAATAGGCTAGGCGATGGGGTCCCTCCGACTCTACTGTAGAATCCTGGTGGGCGTCTCAGCTGTGCGGGGAGGAAACAAAACTTGTCCGCAGCTGGATCCTCGGTGAGGACTCTAAGCACGTCCATAGCACAGAAGCAGGAAGCGTGCAACGCATCTACGGTATATCCTTTCCGCAACACGAAATGCTCACTTTGCACACAGTGCAAGTCGCACCGTCTCCGCTCTCCACATTAAAGATGATAATAACTTATTATCATCTACTTCCTAATACCTTGCCACTATTTCCATGCTTAGCCCCGCCGCTCGATGGCATTATGCACTGTTGCAAAGTGACACCATGCCGCATGCTGTGTAGAAAAATTAGGTCTCACTCTGTGCCATTGTGCAACTCCAGATCTAATTAAAAGTTATTTAAAAAAAAATAACCTCATATATTTATCCAAATCCTGAACTGGAGATAACGTCCGATTCCAATCGAGTCAGCAACCACGTGATCGGGCCCGATTTCCGATCACGTGATCGGATCGGGACATCTCTAATTTTAATAGTGGGTTTTTAAAATGACTAAACATTGAAAAATTAAAAAAAAAAAATCTACTCATTGTCTCCTAAAAATTGCATGAAATTAATGGCAGTATTATATTATTATTAATATATTATCTATAATCTCAAGTTCCTAAAAAGGGCCACCAGAGGTATCGTCACGGGTACTGATACCTTGAAATAAGGCCAGATGCACCCAATACCGATACCTGGTATGAGTACTCACCCATTCCTAGTCGTAAATGTTCCCCAATAGACTCAAATAGACTTTGTCATATTTATTTTTATTTTTTAGCAACATGAGTTGCCTTGCTCATGAGAAATACAACAACAACAATAAGCATACAGTAATCAAAACCAACCTCTGGGTCATGAGGTTTATTGGTTGTTGTAGACTTAAGTAAAGAAAGCACACACATTTTGTTTTGTCATTTGCATCTGTCTGAGCGCCTTTCGCTTTATGTTGATTGATGTCACTGCCATTCAGGTTATCTGCCTACTCCAGCATGCAAGCAACGTAAAATAAAGTGTCATTCATCGGAAGTGTACATTTTTGACAAATATTAAACAGTAGATACATTAAAACATATGTTTGTATTTCATATCTCGAAGAGAGACCCTGGAGTAATAAACAGTACTTGGAGATGTTATCAAGTATGCTAGAAAATTTATATCCACTACACAGGAGTATCTTGGAATGTACTGCATCTCAACATCTTTAGTTTCAATCACAAACTAATGACAGAGAGGACTGCTCTATGGGCTCATAAATCAAAATGGAGATCTTGTTTTCAAGCTCGAGCGTTTTACTGTGTTGAACACAATGCATAGACTACAAGAGAATTCAATGGAAACACAACACAGTGATGGTTTGGGAATATGGGCTTATGCGGACACTTATGCATTTTCTGATCTATTTTAATCTCCCTTTGAGTCATGTTTCTCTTTTCAACTCAGATGGTTTCTAGCTAGTTAATTTTGAATGCATATTCTGACCACAGCCAAATTGTCTGAAGTATACTAATTATCTTTACATTAAACACAAGCACACTAGACTAGATGATCAAAAGTAAGCTTTCAGATGTCCGTCTTTGCTGTTCTCTTAAGAGGGTAATTGAAAATGGAGAACATAATCATACAATTAATCTTCATTATTATATAATGAAGCATCACATTGGCACAAATGAATGAAGCATTCCCACATCATTATTTCCTAATGCTTTCTTCTTGGTGTGTTTGGCAGAATGGCATCTTCCCATAATCATTTTACGTTCTTCAACTCTCTCATACAAACAGCAGTGTGTGCACTCTGCACCGTCTGGAAGATAGGAGAGCTGCAAGTGAAAGACAAAATGAGACCAGACCATCCTCTGCCAAGACGCGACAAACCCGGAGAGTGAAAATCATCTTATCAGTACGATAAGAGACAAATAAAGGGAGACTGTCAAGAATTACGGCCTTCGTATTCAGGTCGTGCCTTGTCACTATAAAACAGAAGCAACACAAATGGAGGCTCAGAGAGCAAGCCGGGCAGAGGCAGAAGAGAGAAAGCTGTGAATTTGTTTAGCCTGTTTTTCTTCACGCCATTTGCACTACATCTCAAATAAAACAGCAGTGATTTGAAATCAGCTTTATAGTTGTAGACTACACAAGACAACACACAGCCCTCTGTGCTGAGGAATGCCTGTCAGGCCCAGGAAGGGGAGACTTTACGGATGACTTGCAATTGCTCACATTCACAGCTACACGCTGAATATTAATCACGGATAGTGGGTTCTCTCTCAAAATTCAAGAAGATGCCCAACATGGGGAGGGACACAAATTGATTGATGTATTGAACATATAACACACATAACAGAGACATGAAAAGAAACTTATGTAGTCCTCCTACCCCTTGCTGTCTATTAATTATTACTCATGTACACACACTTGTGAGTTATTTATTTACAACAAGCTTCTCCAACCAGTAGCTCGCGAGCTACCGGTCGCTCGTAGCGTAGTTTGAGTAGCTCGCGGACAGATTTTGAATCTCAAAGTTTCTGTTGCTGAATGGCATCGTCAAGAAAGCTGGAAACATACTACATCATGGCATTATGGCTAACTTGACTTCCTTTTTCGGATTTCTTTATCATAGTTTTTATTGACATTACATAGTTGCGACCAACATCAGCATAACCATATCCCAAACTCATATGCAATCGCTAATTTAGGACATTAAGAAACCGCTAGTCAATTACGCCATCATTGTATGGTACGGCGCAAATCTCCCACGTTAGTGGCTAGCAACTAGCTGTTAGCATTAATAACGAGTGCCGAGTTGGTAACAGTTAATGAGTTTGACAGCTAGTACTTGCCTTGCTTTCTTAACTTCTTTTCCAACATTCTGGACCAAGGCTACTTTGTAATTCACTCTCCACGTTTAAAGGAAGGGAATGTGCCTTAAATTGCACGTTGAGGTATTTTCATTATATATATGTATATATATATATATATATATATATATATATATATATATATATATATATATATATATATATATATATATATATATATATATAAACATTGGCTTTATTTATTTTACAAAACACTTTTTCCCCATAAAAGAATTTGAAAGTCGGCTTTCACTGCTTAAGTCGAAATTGACGTCAAAATACTTTGTACAGTAATTTTAAACAAAGATATTTGCGGGACCTTGAAGTTGCCGGAATTTTGTATTACTGCACGGACAATTACTGCTAACGGACGGCAAAGTCGAGCTTGGAAACTTAAACATGGAAATGTGACGTCATGTGCATGAAGGCGAGCTGACCTACTTGATGGATGCCCGTTGCCCGAGGTAACAACAACACAACTTTAATTTGGTGATTAAAATGGGAAATATTAACAAAAAAGAAGGTACTACGGACGAGGCACTGGCGAAGTTGAAAGTCGAAACGCCGTAGGTCAAGTATGTTGTAACTTGAGACCGCCCTATATTGTGTTAGTGGAATATGTGTTAAGGAGCAAAATCCACCATTTTTTATCAATGTCAGAAGGCGGCCATTTTGCCACTTGCTGTCGAGTGAAAATGGCATCAGAGTTGCTCAGGTCTCAGGTAACAACCAATCACAGCTCAAGTTCAGAAAACAGCTGAGCTGGGATTGGTTGTTACCTGAGCCCTGAGCAACTGTGATGTCATCTTCAGTTGACAGCAAGTGGCAAAATGGCCGCCCATTGATAAAAAAAATGGCTGGATTTTGCTGCATAACTCAAGACAACAAATAAAAAATATTCCAGAAATGTAATATTAAGCAGAACGTCGCGTTTAGACTAGTGAGGTCA
This sequence comes from Vanacampus margaritifer, assembly GCF_051991255.1. Taxonomy (NCBI): domain Eukaryota; kingdom Metazoa; phylum Chordata; class Actinopteri; order Syngnathiformes; family Syngnathidae; genus Vanacampus; species Vanacampus margaritifer. The sequence continues at coordinate 9,697,549 of NC_135437.1, forward strand.
CATTCAACACATTATTGTCAAGAAATGTTTAAGGTTGATTTCCCCTTCAAAGGATACCTATAGTTTGGAATTTTTTTTCTTTTGACATTTTCTATGTGTGATTTCCAACATATTTTCGCATCAATTACGGAAATGTTATTTCTCTTAATCTTTCTATTTCAATTGAACAGCAAACGATTTTGACTTGGTGTTTAATGTATCTGGTGCCAAAGATAAGAAACTTTGTTTTGTTTAAATTCAAATAATAGTTGATTCAAATGTTCTTCATTGTAATAGAAGTTTTATAATACAGTAGAAGTTACCAGGATCATTTACAATGGTGCATGCCCTTGTGTCATTTCCACATCTTACAATAATATATATATCCATAAAACAACAAATGTGGGTGTTCACAAATTTGCATGAGTGTTGCTAAGGTTCAGTGTTCTTCCAGTGAATCAGCAAAGATGAAATCAAGTCAGTGACACAGCGTGGGTTGCCAGCGCATAGGGTGAGTCAACCGTTTGCGGCTCCTAACTCATGGGCCAGCTCTCTGAGACCATCAGCCCAGTACTGACTTGTTGCTTCTTTTTTTTTTTTACTTCTTTTTTTTTTTACAAAAATATTTTCATCTCCCTGCATTTATCACTCTTCATTTATTCAACAGAGCAAAAGGGAGCTAAACAAGCCAAGCTGACATACTGTCTGTAACCAGCCACATTACATCTGTCATCATGAAGCACTCTGGCAATGACTTGCACATATAATGTAGGCAACACTCAAAGCAAGAAAAAAAGGTAAAGAAGAATGCATATGAAGAAAAACTCTTATACAAAGAAAAACTCTCGTACAAAGAGAAAATATCAGGAGGGGAAGCGAGGCAGTCAACACCACCAAAGCTGTGTTGGTGTTGACTGGGAACTATCATTGGTTTTAAATCACAGTATGCCTAATGGCGTTCATTATAATCAAACATATAACATTTGATTTTATTATTAATACCCCCAACAAATATATAAAAGGAATAAAGTCTTATAATACAAATTTTAGGATTGCCTTCCTGGGTGGAGTTTGCATGTTCTCCCCGTGCCTGCTTGTGTTTTCTCCAGGTGCTCTGGTCTCCTCCCACATTCCAAAGACACGCATGGCAGGTTAATTGAGCGCGCTGAATTGTCCCAAGGTGTGATTGTGAGTGTGGATGGTTGTTCGTCTCTGTGTGCAATGCGATTGGCTGGCAACCAGATCCGGGTGTACCCCGCCTACTGCCCGAAGCCAGCTGGGGTAGACTCCAGCACCCCTGCGAACCTTGTAAGGAATAAGGGGTTAAGAAAATGGATGGATGGTTGGATTGCAATATGTGGTCGGATTATACATTAAGACTTAAAAAACACAATAACTCTTTATTTGAGAGTGAAGTCACCAAAAAGTTGTGTGCAGAAGCATTCTGTTTTTAATGCAAAGCGCAGCCTCACAGTAACCTGCTTTAGACAGCAAGAACTCTCTAGAGGCGGCTGTGAACCTGCTTTAGGATCAGCACCATGCTCTGACTCACTACAGCATCATGATGTCTCCGCTTGGCAAGAATACATCTGCTGAGCATTTCTCATAGTCCCTGAGTATTGATTTAATAATCACTGACTATACATACCATATGTAAAACGTGCATCTACTGTCTATTAATTTGATCACAATTCTAATTGTGGCTGAAAAACAATCTAATGCTGTACCCGTTTAATGAACATCGGTTGTAACTTTTTGCAGCCTTTTCCTCTCATCCACTCTCAAGGCAGAAGTGATTTGTAATTAATGGTGGTTTTGTAACTCTTCTATATCACTGAACCTTCGCAAGGTCGATCGATAGCGGTGCCTGTGGCCTTTTTTGTGCGCTCTCTCTCTCTTGTTCATTGCGGCAGAGCCCACCTTCCCTTTACTGACTAATCACATGACACACATTTCGTACAGGATGAACCATTATTTTCAAACATTTACACTGAAAAATGATTTACTGGATTTTCTTTTTGACCCTGCAAATATTCCCTTAGTATCACTGGGACAAAGACAGGTAAAACGTTGCATCCTCCATATCCAACGCACGATACTTTAGAAGAGGCAAGAAATTAAGCAAAGACAAAAATTCTATACAAAATAAAGAATAAACTGTATTCCACTGGAACATCTCAGTGGCCTTTCTACTCTACACATAGCCGTGTGTTTTGCAAAAGGGAGATATTTTTCCACCGTTGGCCTGCCCTGCCAGCCACGCATCTCTGGAGAGTTTTTCATTAAAAACGAAGGTTCTAAAAACTTCGGCCAAAAGTGGGGATTTGCTGATACCTCTGGATCCAAGATTTATTTCATTGCTCTTATTGTATACAGACGCTCCCCTACTTACGAACATTCGAGTTACGAACAACGGTACATACGAACATGTCTGCGCGCATGCGCGCATGTCAAAAAATGTTCGGAAAGAGATGCTGTAAATTTGATTTTTTATTGCGCACCTTTTTCCGAGTACTGTAGTGCTTCTTTCCGCCGCTAATACCGACGCTTGGCGCTGTGAGAGCTCACCCAGCATTGGAGGCTCAGCAACGTGTCAAGGAGGAGGAAGAAGAAGAAACGCCTGTCGCTCATAGATAAAGCCATCGCACTCTTCGAGCAGCAAGACCCAAATATTGAACGTTGCACAAAGGTTGCAAATCAATTGAATGATGCCATACAGTGCTACCGCATCATTTATGATGAAAAAAGAAGAAAACTGTGCAATCGTAGTTAGATCGCTTCTTTCGGCCAGTTTCTAGTAAATCCTCCAAGGAAGATACTCATCAACCCTCATCTTCTTCTCCGCGAACCTCAACTTCTTCCTACATTGAAGTTACAGAGGAGGAAGTAACTTTTGAAGCCCATTCCAGCGACGACGAAGAACCTCTCATGGTATAAAATCCTCCTCTTCCTCCTCCTCCTCCTCCATCAAATCCTTAAGCATCGAGTACATCTTCCAAAAGTAAGTTAAACTTCATTTTATTTATCTTATTACGTACATGTACATACTGTGTGTGTCTCTCGCTCTCTCTCTCTAACATACGTAGTACAGTACTGTACGTATTCTCTTTAAACATAAATTATAATACAAAATATAGCACTGAAGCAACTTACGAACAAATTCACCTTACGAACGATCGCTCGGAACGTAACTCGTTCGTAAGTTGGGGAGCGTCTGTACATACCTCAAGCATGCTCTTGCCTTTGTTTGACCCCAGGTGTATTGCTCTTCTACTCAATGTCTAACACAACATCACACGGCTATACATTTGACGAGGTTGAAGTACTGGGCGAGGGAGAAGAGTTGTCCACTTTGTTTGTTTCAATGCCGGAAGACATTGTGGTAGTGGTTGGTAGTAGTTGTTTGCAAAAATCATAAAAAGTATAAAAAAAATACTCTCCCAAATCTCCTCCTGTGTCCGTTATTCACTGACAAGCAATATTTGCTTCTTATATGCATATTCTTTTTTTGGTTAGGATAGGTTAGTTTTCCCTCCTTTCACATGGGTAAACTCATTCAATGTCATGTGTTGCGCTTTAGATTCTTTTTTTTTCTTTTCTTTTCAGATTCATCGGCTTGTGTTATACGCTCCGTTTTATTTTGTATTTATCCTCTTAGTTATGATATACTCACCCTGGTATAGATAGTATTCATATGAAGGCATTTGCCCCACATTGTGTGCCGTTCATGAGTCCATGGAATGTCGAATAGGAACGGACAAAGAAGTTTCCGGAATTACAAAGATAAATTGAAAGGATTTCCAACCGAGTGTGTTCTGACATTTTTGATTAAGTGTCATTGTAAGATAGTAAATGCTTTTACCATAATGTGACCGTGATTAATGTGAGCCGCTAGCCGTGGTTAGCGCTGGCTAAAAATAGATCTGGTGGTCAAGATATTTGATTTTAAGATCTCTCCTTAGAGGTGGATTCAAGGATTTTTTTTGTCGCTGCGCCTTCCGGGTGGATTATTTTAACGATTGTCAATCATTCTGCCGTAACAATCTCGTGCATGCTCGTTCTTAGCTGCGCATGCGCACTTTGAGTGTCTGTAGCATGTAGCCGCTGAGCTTCAGATTCAGTCATTCATCGTTGTAGCTCCACCGAACTCACCGCGTACTGTGAAAATAGCTGAGAGCTGCAAGAGGACAATCATCTTAGAGGCCAGCTGCAGAGATTAAAAAGACTGACAAAGATGAGTTTGCATTTTAGCAACATTTGAGAGGTGTGTCCCCCGGATGAGTTGGAGAGCTGGTAGGGTGGGCTTCTTTTCGGGAAAATCCTTGAATCCACCTTCAAGGTCTCTTATTTCCCTTTCCCAGCATCCCAAAAGTTGAAATTGTTGTTAAGGTGTATAAAAATAAGGGATGAATCAAGAATGTTGTTTTTGTTGTTTTTGTTGTAACATGTTAGCGGTCGGAGAACTAGCTAACTTGGTTTAAAAATAACCCGAGATACTTCAACTCAAATTCACAAATGATAAATGCACATAGCAACCAATAAAAGCAGAAAGTACAGAAGAAGTCTGTGTTTTGGGAGCCACGCTACCTCATGGTGCCATGTAGTCCGGTCCGGGCAGTAACATCGGCAAATGTTTGTAATGCAATCAATTCCACTTATCAAACATTTCAACGTGTACCGCTGCAAAGAGTGTTGAGCTAAATCTTCCGCATAAGTCTTATTTACACAATTAACGTTAGAGGAAGCTGGGGGTGACATTCATCAACAACAAAGAACATTAAGTGTAAACACAATAGAAACACAGCCTGATGGAGTCTGATGGAAAGTTGACCCACCATGAGGGGCGGACTCGCCATCCCGTGACGTCAGTGAATACTATCTATTGCCTGTTTACATGTATTTCTTTTTAATAAATGAATAAAATAAAATAACATCCTGTGTGACGTTTTGTGGAAGTGACAGCAGAGTTCATTCTGATTAGACAGTATTTGGCTACTGCCGCTTCGAGTCTTGGCATGCTTGTAAACGCGCTTAATAACACACTTATGAGGTTCAGTGTGGATGTGTTTGTTTGTTTGTTTTTCCTACACAGCGAGGGGGTTACTTTTGGGTTTAAAAAAAAAAAAGTCCAACAACGTGTAGACAAGGCCAGTGTGGAGGTTGCATGTTCTTGTTGCGCTGGTATCGTATTTACTCCAGGGACTCGTTTCATTCCGCATCCCAAAAAATAACATGATTTCTAGCTTAATTGAATAGTCTGAATTGCCCTCAGGGTTTTTTTCCTAGTAGTGCCCTGTGAATGAATGGCGACCGGTCCAGGGTGTACCCTGCTTCACACCCAAAGTCATCTTGGATCCACAAACTTAATGAAGACAATGGATGGATTGTAGTTTATGCATTGTACCACTGGCAAGGAAGCAAATTTGAGGCTGTGCTTGGTTATCTCACAGGATGGACTTTGTAGCCTTTGCTATGCTTAGACCTTTTCTGTTCTCTGTGCTTGAATGGATTCTATTCAAATGCTTCAGCTTTCTGTCACAGTCAAAACATGCATATTAGATTCACTGAAAGAATTTCAAATTTCCTGCAGCTTTGAACAAGTGTGAATAGTTGTCTGTTTCTGTATCAGCCCTTTGGTTGACTGCTGATGAGACCAGGATGTTTGCCAGCTCCAAAACATCAGGATTAGACATGAAAAGCTAATTGCCATTTGTTGATGATGACCAAATAAAAGACAAATGATGCTCAGAAGCAAGTGTGGGTTGGTTGTTGCTTCAGAGTGGGAGAGAAGCAATTAATTTTCAAATTTCAAGATGAACCCAAAATGCACTGTTACTATTAAAGTTGAACTTACTTTCACCTTTGAACATTTCAATGCAAATGTCAAACTGTTCACTAATTCAGTACATTTGCACAGCTTGCTGGTCTTTAATGAGCTCAATAGTAAAATTCACAACAGGACTTTCTATGCTTTTTCTTTTACCCTTCCATTTTCTCTGAATCCCTGATTCAACCTGCTGATGATACTCTGTGACACTTTAAGGCAGGGGTAACCAAGAGCTACTTATTGGGTACTTATTAATACAAATGTCTAAAACTTTCATACACACTTCTGACATAACAAATTTGCTCAAATTAAATAACTTAACCTTTTGTTGTTGTTCAAATAGTAATTTACGAGTGATTTTCACTCAAGCCACTACTAGACGTGATGACAACGCTGATTAAGCCCATCAGCTTCTCTATTATTTTGCTATAATTTTCAGTATTTTATCATCTATTTCATGTTGACTGGTGACATTCCTACTTTGGCGGTCAGAAAATGATGCATTATTACCGAGCAACGGACGAGTACTCAGATCATGTTAATGATAACTGACATTATCAACAATGATTTTAAAAGATATGCAATAAATGTCAATATGCAGCATGTTATTTCTATAAATTTCTACAGTTATTTGCATTTTCAAATGAATATTTTCACAACATTCTTAGGAAATCGCAATGTCCCATCACCGATTAAATAGGGTTAGGCTACTCATGCGCGTATGTCTTTGGGTGCTATCTAGTGGCCATGGACATCATCTTGGTGACCCCTGCTGTAAGTTTATTGGGCACTTAACTCTGAGGACAGCCTGCTTAAAATGTAATTTAAGCATCATCTTAGTCTCATAGTGTTAAAATGCGAACAGCATGATGCAAAAAGTTACTGACTGAGAGTCTGCATTTATGGCAGTTCAGAAAATGGATGAATGGATGGATTACAATGCTGTCGAAAACCAGATAATGCTTACAGAATGACTACGGTCTGTTTCTTTTATGCAGTAGCCAGCAGTGAGAGATGCCAGTTATGTCATGATTTATAAACCGAGCCTTTTATCTCTAACACTACATTAAGTCTGTGACCCATTTTCTCTTAATTCTATTTACAGGGGTATTTTGTCTCAGTCAAAACAACAATGTGCAGTTACGAAGTGCAATATAATGCAGTATAAACCAGATCACTTTAGCAGGTGACAGCTGCTGTCCTTGTGGATGCAAACGAGTGATTTGCAATGAGTGATTTATTCAACTTATTTGAAAAGCCAAGTACTGACAAAAGAAAATTGTACAACTTGTCAGTGGTGCATCAGAGGTTTCTGTTCTCTAAGGTAAAAGATGCTCTAATTTAGGTGTTGGGATTGATGGTGTTGTTCGTCATCTCTTTCATTTTCCATCTGTGTATGAATCGGTATAGCACAGCATGCTGCAGTCCCCTCGAGGATTGCAGCTATCGAATATTTCAATATTTTATTTTATTTAAATAATAATCAGGTATTCTGATAAAAAATAATGACAAAATAGTTTTGCCTAGTGAAAGAACAATTATAAATACAGAAACAATAAAAACATATTTCCACTTAATAATGATCAACCAACTAGTTTTCATTTTTAGACAGCATTTTTGTTTGTTTGTTACTTAAATTTAAACTGTGCTTAGCAGCACATTATTTCCCTCTCTAGAAAGCTAGTGAGATTTTGAAAAGATCCAATCAGCGAAGAGCAGACGTGACATCATAGAAGGGACGTATGTGATGTAAGAGTAGCAAACACACGTGAGTAAACAGTAGCGGTGGCCGGATACGGAGTAAATTCAACATGGCTACTTGAAAAAAGACAGTAGTGTCGCAACCTGTCGTTGCGGTAAAAACCTGATGATTTGCGGTGTAATAAGTGGCTCTGTTTTGACATACGACATCTTTGAAACACGTCATCTTTTGAAAGAAATGCTTCTAGGGCCGTCAGCCGCTGGAGTTTTAATGACTCGATGTTTTTCTGGTCATTCAAAACAGAGTTTAATACTGAATGAAACAAATTATCGTATTTCCATTTTGAATGCAATGATAATAGACTTCTGGCACCGAAGAGTGATGTTGCTAACAAAGAATACGTCCAACAAATAAACAAATTTGATTGCACGGTCAGTTTTAAGGTTGGCTGAAATAGCTTTCAACGGCCAAGTTACCAGAGCAACTTTGTTTCGTGCAAGAAAGTGGGTGTGGCTTGCCATCTACATATTATTTGATAAGGTGAGGTTTATTTTGAAGTTGGCCTTCTCACTGCATTAGCGGCGTGGTGCCAGACAATGTGTCAAATATTTCCCACAATGTAAACTGTTTACTTTGCTGTAAAATTGGGAAATTAACGGGAGAAATGACAGATTGGGAGACATGCAGGAATAGGGTTGAAATCTGTGAGTCTCCCGCCTGAATCAGGACAGTTGGTAAGTATGTATGCAAATGAAATGTGCTGGCCCCAGACTGCATCTTTGTGTATGGTAGATTATTGCCTTCTATCGCCCTCTGTTTTTCAGTTCATACAAGTCTAGCTAACTGCAAGCTCAAACCCTGAGCCTTTTGTCTTCTTTGGTCTGCGTTTGTGCTGCTGTTATTGTGTATTTCAATCAATCTCCTCTGGGTCATACCCCTCAGTTGTTCACAATAAGATCACTGTGCCACCAAGTGTACGCTCCAGTAGCCAAAGAGGAGGAATTTAATCCAAGAAGAGGGAAAAAGATGGTGGGGGTGAGGTGGATAACACATTTTAAGCACAATTTTTCTTGAAAGGTCATGTCACACAGAGAAAAAATCCCTGATATTGGTCCCGCTCATAACATTGCTTTATATTCATCTTCACTTTCCTTTGGTATTTTGTTTGTTGGAGGTCCCCCTTTTGTATTGGTAGTGGTGAAAGTTTAGCTTGCTTGACACGACATCAGTCGCAGCTGTGTTACTGGACTTAATAACAATTGTCATCAGATGAGATAAAAACTACTGCTCTTGTGCTAATCTGCACCAGGTGACGCGAACAGGTAGTATGAAATAAACATAGCCTGAGACCAGTAATGGGTGATAGAATCACATATTTTCTGGTCCAGAAGGAGTGTCGTGGAATTACATGGTGTCAGCAATCCTGGCACTTTTTATTGTATGGAATAGTGTACACCCACGGAAGGCTGTAGCAGTTAAGAGAGGAATGAGAGCGCAATAAAAGCAATTTCCCCATAAGCGAAAGCTCCCATAATTCTTGCAAGACAAAGCATCTGGAATGTTGGAGGACAGGTAAAAAACGTGCCAACAATGTTTTTCAATCCATCCATCCATCCATTAGAATACAATAGAATAGAATGCCATTTGTTGTCATTATACATTGTAAAACAAGATAGGAGCTATCTCCTGTTCAGTGCATTCATCAAGATAAAAATGAAAGTGCAAACTGTTCAATCTGAAACCTTATTCACCGCAATTGTGTGTTTTTTTATATAATATTTCCTTTAAAAGTATATAATAATAATAAATAAATAATTATGTATTAGATTTATATAGCGCTTTTTCGGACACTCAAAGACACTTCACAGTGGGTGCATTATTCGTGCGCTCACACATTCACACTCTGATGGCGGTAAGCTACTTAAGTAGCCACAGCTGCCCTGGGGCAGGCTGACGGAAGTGTGGCGGCCAGTGTGCGCCTACGGCCCCTCCGACCACCACCAAACATTCGCACCTTCGACACACCAGTGTGAGTAGCACTGGAGGCAATGTGTGTGAAGTGCCTTGCCCAAGAACACAACGACACATGACTTGGAGAGAGCGGGGATCGAACAGCCAACCTTCTGGTTACTGAACGACCGTCTCTACACCCTGAGCCACGAACATATAAAATATTTTCTTTCTTCCTATTCTTGTTTTTCTTTTTTACTCCAACTTATATTTTATACTTGTATTGTGTTTTCTTTATGTTTATATGTTCAATAAAATCAGAACCAGAAATGAAATTTGCCGAGGCTGTTATATCCACATTCTCTGCACTGCTTTGTTTTGTCACACACAATAACAACAAATTGAAAATTGTCAATGAAAAGGCTATGATAGTTATAGTATACAGATTTCTATCCATCTATTTTCTTTACTACTTATCCTGTTAAGGATCAGAGCAGTGGCTGGAACCTCTTTCTGCTGACACGCGGGTTTGCTCTCCGGCCGGTGGCCCCTGCGGGGCCCGGGGGTCGTCCTTTGGCGCTGCCGCGGCCTGGGGGGCCCTGAGGTGTTGCGCTTGCTCTGTCCTGGCGGGGGTCGACGGCTTCCCTCTTTGGTGGAGATTTTCATGCATGCCAGATCCACCACACCAGCATTTATCGAAACTCAGACATTGAATCGGTGGAGGGTGATGTCTGTGGATCTCACTCTGCTTCGTCTGTCCTTCCTTCCTTTCCTCAGTCTCTCCTTTGGTCTCTCGAGGTCTCCCTGATTTGTTGAAATTTAGATGTCTCTGGGGTTGGTGAAGGACTCTGGTTGGTGGCCTGGTGGGTGATGTCTGGTCGATGCTGGATTTCAGTTTCCTTTCTTTTCTTTGGTCCTTTCTCGGGTTTCCTGACGGCCTCATGACTCTGGCTGGAAGTGTTCGGTTTAGGGGAACGGTATGGGATTTTTTTTTAATAGGTTTTAGGTGAACTAATGAATACACACACTCGCACGCACGCACGCACGCACATACACATAATCACCCACATACAAAAAAAAATAAAATAATAATAATAATAATAAAAATATACAAAAAATATATATATAAAAAATTTCATTAAAAAAAAGGAGAGCAATGATGATGTCATGTCAAATCGGTAATGAACAATACTGAGCTCTCCGGGAAAAATAAAGAAAAGAAAAAAAAAGGGGGAAAAAAAAATTATGAAGAGGGCTGGGTACACAATAATTTTAAGAGTGGCATGTAGTCAGAGGAAAAATCAACACCTATAGTAGGTCATTACATGTGAAATGTAATTTTTAACCTCACAAGCCAGTTTGATAATTGTGATTCACTCAAGCGAGTTCTTCACATTATCAATCTGGGACTTCACTCAGCAGATCCGTTCGGGAAAGGAGGAACTTGCTGTACAATAGCCATCGGCGCTTATTGGTTTCGTCCCGCCCGAAACAATGCCTGATTGGTCTGACCTAAAAAAAGGTCGGCTCCAAACATATCAGCGGGAGTGGTACGACATGTATTCTCCGGAGTTTGTGAATAAGCATTGTGTTGATGAATAATTAATCAGGTTGCACTGATTATATTTATAAAGCCTGACAAAAATAGATGAAAATGCACACCATATTGACAATAAACTCTTGAACATATGAGAGTACATGTGGAGGGGAAGTAGGGGCTGGGGATACAGCTGCTTAGTGGGACAAATTGATTGGAGTCTGTGCACTCCCGTGCTGTCAGATCAAACCGCCTTTTTAGGCATAAAAGACACCTGCAGCAGCAGTGTCTCCCCTGATAAAGATGCCACTCTTACTGCTTTGCCTCCTTTAAAAAAAAATTACAAATATTTATAAGCAGCTTAACTATATGGACAGGAGTTTTCTTTAGCGGTCTCGGGTGTGGGGGTGTCAGGGTTTCAGTGCAGCTGTTGGCTATGATAAGATTATTTACTGTTTTTTCTCTCTCCATCTATTCAATTTGATTTCCTCTTAATTATTCAGACCTAGTGCACAGCCAGTTTCCTCTCTCAAGTCACAAAATATCTCGGATAACACATATTTCATTAGAAAAAAAGATTACAAAAAAAGATTACAAATATTGTAACTTAAAAATGTATTTTTCCTTGTCTCACAATGCATGCATAGTTTTATACCATGATACATTTCAGGCATTGGAATTGCAGTTTGCAATTTAAGTGGTGTAACATTGAATTTGTGAGGGTTGCAATATTTAGCATTTTACCATCTGAATTACAAAAAAATAATTAATAAATTGAATGTTAATTGCGTTGCATTCGCATTTTGGTTATTTATTTTATTTACCTCCAAATTTGAGTTTCCTGATGATTATATATTTATCCTATTTGCAAACCTCAGCTTTTCTCTCCCTCCTGAATAGAGTAAAAAAAAAAGTCTGACAATACAGGATTGTGATTTCGGACATTGTGCCAATCATGGACCAACACGGCGGATACCTTGTTTTTTTGGGACCGTGTTAAAACTCCAATCCAATTCAATCCACTTTATTTCTTTAGCACATTTTATAAACAAGTGTTTCCAAAGTTCTGCACACTGAGATCCACACAATATCACACAAATAAATTCTAGCAAAAACAACTATATAAAAAAAATAATAATAAAAAGTCAATTAAATGCTAAAATACAAAATTAATACAATTTTTTTTAAATAATAGAAATAATAATACAAAAGACAAAGAAAACACAAAAAGACCCCAAGGACCACACAATTCACACTAAGCTAAAAGCCAAAGAATAAAAGTGGGTCTAAGACGCTTAAGACTTAAAACACTCCACTGTGGGACCAGTTCAAACGTAGAGAGGCAGATTGTTCCACACCTTAGCGCCAACCACAGAGAGGGCCCTATCCCCCCTAGTTTTAAATTTGTCTCAGGCACCACGAGATAGAACTGGCCATCAGACCTCAGTGCACACCCTGGAGTGTACATCCGGAAGCGGTCTGAAATGTAGCCCATTCAAAGCTTTAAAAAGCTTTAAAAACAAACAACAAGATCTTAAAATCAATTCTAAAATTAACAGGAAGCCAATGCAAGGATTGGCAATATATGTTAATAGTTTTTGGTTCCTGTTAAAAGTCGTGCTGCAGGTGTTTTGCTAGTCTCTCAACTTGCTGCTTGCACCTTTTACTGAAAAAGTCTGTATCTGTAATGCAGCTGTGGTCCTGAAGCACTGGAGATCTTAGTGTACAATAATGTGCCGAAATGCCGAGACCGTCTCAATAGTTGCCTCAGTGGAATTGGCAATTCCTTTTCTTACCATCCCTCTACCACTTTTACATGTTCTTTCATTCATTTCCAGCCTTCTACTTTGGTTGATCATTTTTTATTTTAATTTATACAATAGGCCAGTGGCGCTAAAAGAACTAAAGTGTGCCTAAACCCCAGATTAAACTCAGCTGGTTAGGGTTAGGGTTATTTATTATCTATAGGAAGTATTTTGTGTTGGTTCACTGGGTAATGGGAATTATTTTAAACATGTCACATCAGTAACCTGAAACGACACAACAGAAAATACACATGACGGAGCAATCATTTCGTGTTAGTACCTACAGCCGGCCGTTCCTCCACACAGCAGTCATCGTTGCCCTCTCAGTTGTCGGGGTGCCATTTGTTAAATGTCACCGGTCCGCTCAAATCTAGCCTGAGAAGAGAAAGCTGTCAGTTTGATGCTTGTCAAGCTTCTCCATCTTAACAATTTGTAATGAGAATCAATCCGCTTTGTTTCTGCTGATGAGCAGTTTGGAATGATCGATTAATCACATGGCCATTAGACATAGTAGTATTGTAATTTAAAATTCTAATTGTGGTTGCTAACTGATGAGCATAATGCTAAATGGAAATATTGATCAAAATATGAAAAACTGGAACATTTAACCAAAAAAAGGATTGTGTATTAGGCAATCACATTTGACCCCAGGTGATGCAATTCACATCAATCTTTCTTTCTTTTTCTTTTTTTTTTTTTTTTACAGAAGCTTCCATCTGCTGGTTCTTGATTTCGGAATTACCAGGGGCCTATTTCATAAAGCAGGTTTAGTGAGAACTCTGGGTCAAGAAACCTTGAAATGTGCGTTTTCCGTTTTAGAAAGGGAGGTAATTGAAACCAGAGAAAAAGATGCTCTGACTCTAGCCTGTTTCATAAAAAAAAGGTAATTTAAGCTCTCGGTCAGTTACCATAGTAACAGAGTCAATCAACCTCACCAGGTTTTTCACAATGAACCTCGAGTTTTTCTCTGTCTCAACCTCCTTTCAGCCACACACAACATTTAATTTCCACATTCATAAAGTCCGCTGCGGCGAGTTTTTGCGTAAATACGCCTATAGTCTAGTGCTCAAAGTCCACTTTTGTCACGAACATGGCATGTACTTTTGATAATGACCCTATTGATGAAGGTGCCACATTATTGTGCAGAGAATTAAATATTCGTTGTGAGATTGTTATCAAACTGCGCAAAGATATGCTGACATTTCCGGACAGTTATCTTTTTGAGCGGTAACGTTTCACATCACAGTCCATCATCTTCATACACATACATACATACATACATAAACATCTTAATCCGTCCTTACATTTGCAACATCATCAACCGTAGTCATGCGCTTACATCACAGCATAATTGAGTGTTGCGCTCCGTTTTTTTTTCTTCTTATAACCGTTTAAATAATGTTTTTATATTTCATCTTAAATCAAGTGCCCTTCTCCCCCCGCAGAATTGCACCTAAATTAAATTAAATAATGAGTTACCCCATTGTCTTTGTGACTCAACAAACCGGTGCGCCATTGATGTGGTCTTTTTAGTGTTGTGGTAACGCCAGGTAAAACTACTCTGCATTGACATAACTACCTCAAATCAGCTGTCCTGGAACTGAAAACGCCGAGTTTGCAATCTCAGGGTACGTCAACTCGCTGTTCGGGGTTAGTCTCTGTGTGCTTTCTGCTTTCTGAAATGGACCACAGGCCTTAGAGGACCAAATTGTAAGCCATTGTTAATAAACAACCAACAAAGCGTGATCCCACAAGCGATTATAATTGATTTCTAACATCTTTCATCACTTTTTACATAAATTGATGTAGTTTGGACATATTGAAAAACCTTTAAAGTGGAGTAGCACAACAACCATTTACAAGGCGCATTCATCTACCAAGACTGTACCTTTGACTACAATGTGATGCACGATTCTGGTTAAGGTAAGACATTTCAAGCCAAAAAGAACAATTTTAACGTAGTTATTAAGCAGACGTTTCGTCATCTTCATGTTCTGCGGAGGCAGAGCGTTCACCGCTGACGTTAATTTCTGAACGTTTCCTATAATCAGCAGCTCGTGCTTCAACTGTTTACTTTCATGTACTGCCTGACACTCTGGGCTCTAGAACTCTGTTTTTTAGAACTCGATTTTGTTTGTTTGTTTGTTTTGGGCAGTTTTTTGTTTGTTTGTTTTTTTGAGGGGGGAGTGATTAACCAAACGGCACAGAACAAGTCAAGCGTGTAGGCGTAACTCCAACAACAATTTTTAATGTTCATGGTCTCAGTTAACAAACAAAACAAAAAAGCAACAACAACAAAAAACACCTTTTTTAGTTTTACTGGTCCGACTTAAAAGGAGGAAAAATTGCAGGAAACGTGGTGAACTTATGATCAGAAATGAAAACCCCACGACAATGTTCAAGTTTCACTATTTAAAAAGCAGGTTTGGATAAAAGATAAAGCAGCTCTGTATTTAAATTGGGCGCACTGGCTTTTTATATATTTTTTTTTTTACAAAAATACGTTTTTCAGTCATTGTCAAATTGGGTTTTCTGTTGAGGATATGTACACGTTTAACTAGAAATGTATATGCATTTGATATGCATTTGATAACTTCAAGCAGTTCCTTGATTTGGATTTCCCTTATTTATGTATAAAAAATGCACACTTCTATACATATACTGTATGTTATGTATTTAACCGCGGGGAGGCAATTTAATCATAGAATTGTCAGCTTTCAGCATTACATTGCGAGTTAACATCGAGAGTAATTTTCCCTGTTTGTGCCAGTCCATGCACATGAGAAATAATTATGGGAGATGTGCCATCAACTAATGGAAGTCATTATGAAAAGCATAAACACTGAACTTAACAGCGACATAAAAGTCAACTGTGGTGCTAAGTGGTGATGTGAATGTAAATTCTTGTCCCAGTATTCAGAACCCTAAATTAGAGTGCAACGGGTGTTATTTTGTTTTTAGAATGGAGGTGGACAATAATTACATTTCGTCTCATTAGTCGTCCCACCCCCTTGACTCTGCGTGGTCATCAAGATAATGCATGTGGCCCTTCCTGTTTGAGCAAAAATGGATTTGTGTTGCATTAGCTGATGAAGCATGTAAATTACATTATGTCCCCAATGTGATCTTAATGTCACTGATCCTGGGATGGAGCAGCCTTGAGGAGAGACACTCGTTACACCTTTTTGCCGCTAAAACTACCTTTAATAATTAGAGTGATGAGGCAACAATTGCCTTTTTATTAGTCTGCAAATGGTAGCACTATTGAGAAAAAATTTTTTGGGTAATACAAGAAGGTGTATGCACCATACATCGAGGCTGTATTACTTTTTTTTTTTTTTTCAGCTTCAGGTTTACCCACCTGAATACTTCTTACAGTATTTCTCAGATTTGTTTGTCTTTTTTTGTGTTACTTTTAAAAGTGGACTCTAATTAATTAATTAATTTTCTTCATAACAATATGTTCTATGTGCCCCCACTAGTCCAAAGACGGCATTCTGGCTAATATTGCGTATGAGAAATATGACATAAGCAGTAAAATCCATCTATTTTGTTCATCTAAGAGGCTGACCGAGTAATTGAGCTGTGGTTAAATTGTGATGACATAAAGAAGAAATAACAATTCCACATGGTGTTGTGCAGGTGGGACAGACAACAGGTATAGGCAAGATAGGCAACTGAAAATACAACGTGCACTGTGGACAGGAGGTTTGCTAGGTCTCTCAATTTTGAGAGGTTGGCGGAGAAATAAGAGACAGGCCAGAAGGGCAACAATCCAGCAGCAGGACTTATATCTGCTGAAGTTAGAAGGAAGAGCAGGTGCAGCA
This sequence comes from Vanacampus margaritifer, assembly GCF_051991255.1. Taxonomy (NCBI): domain Eukaryota; kingdom Metazoa; phylum Chordata; class Actinopteri; order Syngnathiformes; family Syngnathidae; genus Vanacampus; species Vanacampus margaritifer. The sequence goes on from NC_135437.1 coordinate 9,714,176, forward strand.
CTGCCAGACCCTTACAAATTGAACTCCCTGAGAATCTCTGAGTGTATTTTTCTACAAAAACTTTCGGAAACAGATTCCGCTAGAGTTGCTCTTTACTGCATTGGGCTAATTGTTCTCATCTTAAAAATGGGTGCATTTTAAGCTTGGGCAAATCTTCACAGTAAATTCTGTAGAATAAATTTGACTATATTTAGAGTGAGACTCAGCTTTAGAGTAATAGTTACACTTGGAAGAGAGTAAAATAAAGAATTGAAAAAATAAATAAAAGTCACTCAAGGGCTGAGGAACAAACTCACGACCTTCAGCTTGGGAGACTGCTACACTATCACCTGAGCTATGCCCCTTCTACCGTTTGCTTATATCCAACATTGTTTTTGCTCTTGGAGTTAGATTCCAGCTGACACAAACGATATACTAATATACAGCAGGAGCTTCATGGCTGTCTCCCAAGATGAAAGTTGTGAGTTCGTTCCTCAACCCTTGAGTGACTTTTATTTTATTTCATTACAATTTTTATTTTACTCGCCTATAAGTGTAAATATTACTCTATTTGGTCCCACTCTAAATAGAGTCAAATGTATTCTACATAAATGTATTCTACATAGTTTACTGTGTTGTTTAGTGTGTTTGGAATGTATTAGACACACTAAAGTAAAAAATAAAATAAAATAATAATAATAAAAGAGTAGACAAGATTATAGACTCGATAAAACCAGGTCTAACTAGTGGCGCTGGTGGTATAACTTGAAGCGCAGGCAGACAGATTCAATGCTCCCCAGACGTGTGTGGTGGATGTCATCTATTTCATTCATAAATATAACAACAACGTGGGACAATCCCTTTGAATCAATAATAATCATTATCATCTTATCAGCATCGCCCTGACCGCGTGGCAGAACTAATGGCCGTGGGTTCAGACACCATAGATCCCTGTTCGACCATACAGGTCATGTATCAAAGTACTGATTTACTGAACTTGTATCATTTCTCCATCTAACCATTATTATAACTTCTACATCTTTGACCAGACACTATCCAGAAAGGAAAATGTCAATTTCTTGTGCGCAGACAAGTATTTCATTTGCTTTCAGTGCCCTACTGGTGAAGTACCCTTGGGTGAAAAATAACTGTAACTATGCTTGCACATCACTACTCCAGCTATCTACTGCAAGGGTGCCCTTTCATTCCTAATGCATTCAATTTCCACCGTCTGCCTTTTTCTGCATATGTTCGTCACATCCACAGTCACTCATCCAAAAATCATAGTGTTTCTCATAAATCACTTTTTTGTTTTTTTACACTGAGTATCTTTGAATAATCATTTGATGCACATTTGGTCAGTCAGCGGAGATTTGACACGAGGGAAATGCCCTAGTACATGTAAAAATCAGATTAATCTGAAAGCATGTTTTATTGAATAAATCACCTTACTTTCACAAACTTTTCCATATCTTCATTTATCGTTCTTTGCTTCATAATTTCTTCCACACGCTCTTTGTCCTGAATAACCTACAGCTAAACATCAAGTATGGAATTTAACACATCTGAGACCTCTGTTTTACATGCCAAACAGATACTTTGAAAATCAAGTCATAATAATTATCATTATGTAATGAATCAATGTCAAAAATTAACTTAACCATCACGATTTCTGTGTTATATTGTAGGATTTCATCTAAAGTTAGATAGAGCCTACAAAAAGATGAGATAAATGTAGCATTTTAGTCTTCTGTCAAATGTTGGCATTTTACAAATCACCCATCATCTAGCAAAAGCTCACGTTGTTAGAAAGTGCCTTTAGATTCTTCTGATTTATAAAAGCATCTTTGAGGCAATGAGAACTGTCCTCAGAATTTGTCACTTGTCACATTTGCGTTTACCCATATCTCCAAATTTAACATGCAAAAGGCAGACAAGCCAAGCTGATGATGTGGAAAGTGAGACCACTGTGTTTCATCAAAGAAAGGCGCATTAACTTAATCTGTCATTAATGTCTGAATATATTAAGTCCCGAAACCTCCAATCCTCCGATCCCAATCTGTCAACTTCGATGTTGTGATTTCATGAAAAATAATTACTTATGAGTTCAATCATATTTGGAACAACAATAATGTTGCCATCAAAAAGCAAAATGTTATTAACTGTGGCCACAATGTATAAAAAGTGTGTAGGATTTAGTGCCATCTAGAGGTGAACTAATCATTCGTATAAATAAAAAAAAACACTATTAATTTCAATAATATGAAAAAAATTCTATCACATCAACCTTTTCTGCTACGAATATCCAAAGGAGAAGAACTTCGCAAATGTGGAAATAAGTGGCAGGGTTGCAAAGTAAAACACATATGTATAATAGCATTGCTGATACACCCAACTCAAATCCAGTTGATAGCCTTATCACAGAATAAAGTACAAATGTTGGAAAACTTCAACAAAAAAATAATTTAAAAAAAAAAAAAAGTGTTTTCTGACTCAATGCGGGTCAACTTTCTTCACTGTAATGTTGTTTCTGCTTCTTCTTTGAAATTCTTCTCATAAAGCCTTTTTTTTTAATGATATATGGCCATTCTGTGCAGCACAGTCAGTGCAAGCTGCTCCTCTTGACAGGGAAAAGATGAAAGTCACTTGCTACTCGCCACTTGTTTCTACTTCTGGAAAGTGGTGGCTCGTTGATAGAGGGCATGAGGACATTGCCTTCCCACTTTCAAAAATGCATCTTCCCTGGACGCCACAATTTGCTGAACGGCACTGTGTCATTATTTAAAACACGTTTTGTGTTATTCAGGTTATGTTAAGCGTAAAGTGTAGTAGGAAGTAGCTCAAGCAGCAGGACAAATGTACAATATGTGCTCAAATATCTGTCATCTACGCACTGAATAACATTTGCCATTCTTTTTAATAAACATTTATCATTCCTGGAAGTGGGTCTGCCCCAGGGCTATAACCGTTTTGGAATTTTCATTTTTAGTTGTTGTTATGTTGGTGCGTAATGAAACACAGGGACACCGGCATTTCTTCCGTTCCTTCTTTACTCTCCACTTCTTCCTCTCCCCCACACCAAACTCCCTCACTTTCTTCCTTCATTCCACTCAACCACCCCTAGCGGATGGAGGCTGCAAGCATACAGTAATATGGACACAACAGTTCTATTAGTTTTCAGATCAGGTTTGTTCATTTTTACTAGTAGGAGTATTTCGAAAGTGCTTCGTTTTACAAAGTAGTTTAGTTTTTATTAGTTTTAATACCAGTTTGTATGTGTGTATTTCTTATGCAAGATTAAACATACATCACCGCAAGTTTTGTGTTGCAAAAATGTAACAAAATATTTTAAAACAACCATATATCCTTGATTTTACAAGTCCACGGATTTTGAGGTAGGATTAGTGCAGTGCTTCTAAAGGTAGATGCATCAGAACCCTAACGTCGAAACTAGAAAGAACGGGCTTGTGTTCTGTCCCTTAATCTGGCAAATTGCCAACTTCTAAAGTGAATGTGTGACTTGAATTCCTGTTGAGAAGTAACACGGATGTACTGCGTGCAATTATTTTTTAAATTTACACTATATATGTTTGTTTGTGTGTTTGTTTGCTTGTTTTCAGATAGGATCCAAATAAGGAGAGTTGTTACCCAGTGTCGTGTTTCAGGCTATGTGACAAAATCAGTGAAGCCCTTCAGCCACACGCACGGCAACCGCCGTGTTTCTAAATGCATGCGTCTGCAAAAATACAGGGGGGGGGGGGGGGAACTACATAAACTCCACCAATGCAAAGAGCAGTTAGACTGCGCTTTGTGCTAGACTTGTGCTGTGCACAAATGCCCATACTGTATGACAAAAACATTGTTTTATTTGTTTGTTTTAAACCATAAACACTCAATTAAAGTAAATTTTTACACTTTTACACGTTTTCCATCCAACCTTCTAAAACCTTTTTGCAGATAGAATCATTTTGAATTAGTTATGACTACGAGTTCAATAATACAAATAATTATGGTGAACTATTGCTTTTCTAGCAATACCTGCTCTGCGGAACAGAGTTTAAAGCATTTTTTTCATTTTTTTTTTTTCTTCCAGATTTTACCTTTAGTACTTTTTATCTCTTGGAATGTATAAAAGGCCTCCATAATAGAAGGTGCAAAGAGGCGAGCTGGTAGTGTAAGATTTGGTTATAGAACTTCTGTATAATAAATGAAAAGGTCACTAAGTGCATGTAGTGATCCTTTCATGCCATGACACTTCTGATAAACCCATATGAGATGTCAAACAGTTAAATGAAATATGAACCCCTCATTCTGCATATACTGGGCTAAGGATGAGAAATCAAATCACATTATTGCTCCACAATGTAGGCTTTAAAATAATTTCCCTTTTTAAACTCTAATAATATTTTTTTAATGCTCACAAATTTGTTGGGTGGAATAAAAAGACAAAAAAAAAGTATTTTTTGTGTGTATGTCAATATTTTAATCTGCTGAGCCTAAAATTCAACATGTTCCCATTTCTGAAACATTTTGTTCTTTTGTAAACAAAACTTTGGCTTGGCACTGGCAAAGACAATTCATCATTTTGGCCACAAATAATGGCATGTAAGTGATAATTTAATGATCTCCTTGCAGCTGTTGAACTATGAGATATGATTGATAACTTTGCTAAAGCTTTATCTTCTCTTTACTTGCCCGCTAGGGAGACTTTGTCTTACCATTATAATTAGCATCAAGGCTCCATCTGTCTGGAAGCCAGCAAGCAAGGGCACTCAGGGATGATTGAGTCGATATGTCTTCTCTGCACTTTTAATGCACAAGTGTAGTCTGACTGACAAGCCATTTCAGCACGTCTTCATTCCCAGAATTCCCATCCCTCCTCATAGCGCTCTCGCTTACGGCAGCCTTCATCACGTGTTCAAGGACTGCGGAAAGCTGAAGGTAAAACTCATCGAGCTTTCTGAACCAGTGAGGTAGTTACATTAGGAATATTAACGTAAATCTTCATATAAGAAGACCAAAGAGGATATTTATGGATGTGATGAGGGAAGACTTGCAGATAGTTGGATTTAGAGTAGAAGACTTTGGGGATCCGGGAATTGCACACTAAATTTTGGACCATATTTGGAGGCCCGCATGTTTTGTTTTAACTTAGGTACAGATATGTAAATTGCTACAGATTCTGGCCCTGTCAACCAGAGTCTACACTTACAAATATCATAGGTGTACTATTTATTTTAAGAAGTTTTTGTTTTGTTTTGTTTTGTTTTTTAAATGGCCGAATACATTTTGGTGACATTTCTCCATATCTTGGAAATGTTTTGTGGAGTTCCAACTGATTTATCATCATATTTGGGAACGCCACTATGTATTTAGATAGTTTAAAGGCACTTGGGCCTTTGGTGGGGGTACAGGAGGGTTTCAAATATGGCTACGGAACAAAATGATCATTTCGGACCCCTACTTCAGGCCACTGATTGGCCATGTAGACAAATGTTAATGATCTTGAGCTTTTTACCCCATCAAGAGTCTTCTTTCATCAACATTAGGAGGTAATAAAAAAAAGTGATTATCCAACTCTTTCACTATGTACCTTTGCATAATGGTACTATTTTGGGATATTTTCTGAAAAATCTTAAGTCCGGAAAATAGGTCAACTGTTGTTTTAACTGCCTATTCATGATTCTGGCAGCGAAAACAGAGCCACAAAATTAAATGCAAAATAAAACAAGGGTAATGTCAATGTAAAACACTTTAGTCCTTGTGTACAAATTGAAGAGGTGTCACTGGGGAGGGTGATTGAATTGACACGGGATGACCCAATAACGTAAATGTCTTCCGAGCCACCGAGGTAGAGGATCTCTAAATGGATAGCGTGTAAAACAATTTTGCCCAATCATGAAAGCAACTTACCGTACACTTACTTTAGAACTGTGTAATTGTAAACATAGTTGCAATCTAGCCCCACTTTGCATATTTTATTCATTAGGACTCCATATTTGACTGTGTCTTCTCTAGTCTGTTCTGCCATGATAAGATACACAGTGTCATAATAAAGCGTAATAATGATCATTGGCAAGGAAATGTAACAATCGCTCGAACTGCAAGATTAAATGTGTCACTCTCCAGCGGGAATCGGCTAGCAATAAATGTATCTTTGTGAAGAAAATGAGGGACCCACCAGGAGAGAAAATTGAAAGGGTTGAGGGGTTGAAAAGTGAAAAAGATGCTATTGAAATTTACTGAGAGATTAAAAAAGACACATGTATGAGAAGAAGGACACAATGGATACAACCAAGGAAGAGAAATACAACGAAAGGATGAGGGCAGCAATGGCTGCTGTTGACACCTCGACTGAAAGAAGTTGTCAAGCTGTCAAGTTGACTGGCTTGCTCAATTGATTGTTTCCCCCCTTTCTTTTCAATCACCATTTCACATGTATCTTTTCTTTTAGTTTTGTCCTTTACATCCTTAACATACAGGACACCATGACAAAACAATGACTCCTGTTATAATTGCTAAAAAATTAACATAGTTTGCAAAACTATTTAAATGAGAACATTCGGCACACCATTATTTGAAGGCTATTGTACAGTTATCCCATCTCAGGTCTCTCTTCCCCTGTATTAAAACAGAAAAGGAAACTACGGTGGCCCTGAAGTGCCAAACGCACAAACAAAAACACGACTGCAAACCAAAAAACACAAAACGAATAAAAATCACAAAAATGAAACACGACAGCATTTTTTTTTAAAATCACAAAAGCAAAAAGGTAATCGCAAACACAAATCAAAAAACACAAAAAACAAAATAAAAAAGTAATCACAAACACAAAAAATTAAACAAAACAACAAAAATGTAGTCACAAATAAAAAAAACACAAAATACGAAACAAAACAACCAAACGTAATTGCAAACAAAACAAAAATCACAAACACAAAATATGAAACAAAACAGCAAAACATAATTGCACAAATCTAAATTCGAGCAAAGTGATTGGACGAAAGTACTGCCCTGCAAAAAGCACACTTAAATGACCATTGTGTGCACACACTCTAGATGCAGTCAGAGTAAAACAGTCAGAGCTCTTCGTACTCATCTGGGCATTGGTGCAGCATGCATGATGTAGAAAAAACTTTAACATTCCCTTTTTAAATGGCACAATGCACCTATTTACATTACCCACCACAGCAACAAAACCTGTCACCGTCACTCATGTTTAAATATATAGTTGGTCACATGAGAAATATAGGTAGGGTCAAATAAAAATGGGCTATCTTTGTTGTTGTCAGATCCAGATGTGCAATCCATATTCGTAAAAGAATTGTAAAACAATAGCAGTGGCAAACACTTCCCCTTAAAACCTGCTAGCACTACTGTTGCCATGGTTACCTACTGTACAGATGACTTGATGTGTGTAAGTAATTTTCCTCAACCTCCTGTGAATAACACCCACCAACAATAGGATCAGATAAATCACGTCCATATTGTGTCAACACCGGCAATGCAATATTGCACTAGCCAGCGTAGGTGGCACACAATGGCCAACTGACCTAACAGCCAGTTTGGTCAAATATGAAAATGGTAATTCTGAGCACTGCCTTTAAATTGAAATATTTTTTTCCGCATTTTTTTACTGTGGTGCTATATCAGGTCAGTATTTTCTAGTTTATTGAATAAAGCCCATCTTGACACAATAAAAAGGTTTACAGATTGTTCTCGACTTCAAGCTATTTGATCGTAGACTTTCAGCATTATATGCTTTTGGTTTTTCCATTCCATCACTTTTAGTAGCTAACCTTCTATTCCAGTGGTGTCCAAACTGGGTCCTCGAGGGCTGGAGTCCTGCAGGTTTTAGAAGTTTCTCTTCTCCAACACAACTGAAACTCATCGGCAAGCTCTGCATAAACCCCGATAACGATCCTGTTCATTAGAACAGGTGCGTTAGAGCAGGGAAACATCCAAAACCTGCAGTTTGGACACCACTGTTCTATCCTATGCTTGGTTTTAGTTTTTAATTGTTTGGCACTAGTGTTAATTTTATCAGTCATTTTTAATTTAGTCTCAGTTTTAGTCCAGTTTAAATCACGCTTATTAGTTTTTATCATAGTTAGTCATCCTGTTTTTATTTAGTTCATTTTTAGTCGACTATAAATCTAGCATTTTAGTCTTTTTTTTAGTCAAAGGAAACATAATTTTATTTGTCTAGTTTTAGTCAACAAAGACTGTCAACATTTTAGTCTAGTTTTAGTCAGGACAATCATTTTACCCTATATATATATATATATATATATATATATATATATATATATATATTAGAGGTGTGAATTGCCTAGTACCTGGCGATTCAATTCGTATCACGATTCACAAGGCATGATTCGATTTGATACGATTAATCCCGCTACGAATCTATAAATTGATTATTGCAAAAAAAATAAAATTACTCAAATTTAGAAAATACTAATCAGTAAACTTGTAAATGTACACTGTAAGATTGGTATGAAAATGTATTTAATTATCTGAAAATTCAGGCTTATAACTGAGCCACTGCATTTAACAAACAGGTTGCAGTCTGTTTAATGTTTGAACAGCACTGAAATAAACTATTAAGGCTTAATGTTCCATTAATATAACATTCTTCCATGCTTAATGTGTGAATTATTTATTGTGTTATATGTATACATGACATACTTTGACCATAGGGTTGTGCCTTTTAAAATCATACTGCTTGAATTGAAGCTGAAATATTCCCAGCAGTTAGAGTGGTCGTCTCCCATCCCAGAGGTTGCGAGACTGATCCCTACCCCTTGTGACCATGTCAAAGTGTCCTTGAGCAAGATACTGAACCCCCAAGTTGCCCCTGATGCTGTGCCATCCGTAGGTAATTGAGGAGTCAGTGTGAAGCGCTTTGATATAAAGTGCACATGCTTTGGCTCAACAAATAAATATACAGCAGAGTAAACTTATAAATCAAAAGGGAATCATATAATGAGGAGTCCAACCTTTTCATTGACATCTTAAAGGTTAACAAGCAGCCAATAAAGCCTTAGGACTAAACTGATCTCATTAAGAGGGCAACAAAGGTATGAAGTACAAACGAAGTTGGCCTGCATACATTGTGAAGCTAAGTAGGTGTCAATCTTGCAACATAGTGTACTTGTTATGCTTTCTAATGTCTATTCTGTTTAAATTTACTGTAAGTGTCTAAATAACCTCTCGCACTCAGGTTGACAGATTTTTAAATGTTTCCAGAAACAGAAACCATAGAAAAGAAAGATATGTCCTAAATGTCTCGAGTGAGATTTTTATTTATTTATTTGTTAACGATTATGAGTGAATAGAAGGGAAAGTTCAACAAAAAATAAATAAATAAAACATGAAATACAGATTTTAAAAAACGAATATTGAATAACCCTGCCAACATAAAAAGCTACACTTACAATGCTCAGAGACAAAGACACACAATAGTGATCAATTGAGAATGTAGGTCGTATACTCGGGTGGTGGTCGGTTGTACAAGTTGTACTGTATAGCAAGCAGGACCTTATTAAAGCATGTCTCTCATAGGTTCCTGTATTGAGCCTCAATTGTAAAATAAATGAATTAAGTTGATAAAATCAGACTGACTTTCTTGATCTCCTGTTGTGGAATACATTGTTCATGCAGCCTGCATCTCCCAGTCATGTCAGTCAATCTATCCTTCACTACCCATTGGCGCGCAGACTGTTCAGAAAATGAAATCAATTATCATACCGCTCCCATTTTCCCTAAAGCTCTTGACCTTGTTGCTTTTGAGTATTTACCATGAATATGAAATTCATGATGCAGATTACATTCTTGATTACAGAAATGCTTTCATCCTATTGCAATGTGAGCAGCAGGTAGATGTAATCGGGGCCTTTGGCAAAGGGGTCCTTATTTAGTTTGTGAGTGAAGATAGCAACAGGGAAATGAAAGAGCCAGTCTCATTTCCTGTGGGCTGCAGCCTCTATGAGCTATCAAAGCACAAAATGTTCCTCTAGTGATACAAATCGCTCAGCCGCTGTACTCCAACTATAAAACAAAGACAAAATTGCTTCTTTTTTTTTTCCTCCACTTGCTGTGGGGACCACCATGAAGGTCTGTGCTGAAGGTGGCAAATTATACATGGGCAATGCATGACTCGATTTCCTTTTGTCAGACCTCTCGCAAGGTTGCAAATTATTTTCCACTATGAGCACTGTGGTAGCTGTAGCTGCAGGTTTAATTAGTCGTCAAATTGCATCAAATACATTTTTACATCAGGATGCAACACTCTCAGGCTTCATAAATAATGCAAGCGTGAGATGCCCAGACCAAAGACAGCAAGTTAAAATGAAATTAATGGTTGACCTCCAAACAAAGGAGATTTTTCCTTTTGTGTCTTTATGAGGCTTGAAGGTCAAGGCGCATGTCAAAGTTCATTTATTGCTTATTTTACCCAGAAAAGTCCTGATGGCTTCAAAGAGAGTGGGAGTTGCACCAGAGAGGCGTGACAGAAAAAGGTTACAATTGTATGTTAACACTATCAAGTCCTTTCATTATTTTAGTCTTTGGTAAATATGCAATCTTAAATGCTTATTTACCTCATAGAAAGTTGAGATGGGTGCTGTTAAATGAATTCCCTTTACTTAACTCAATTCACTGCCATTGACGGCTATAGACGTCAAAAATTCATTTGAACTATTTCTATTAGTTTGACATTTTTTCCACGTTTGTTAACAAGAGTATAAAAACCTAGAATTTTTTTATTGTACATTTAGAACAGATGTAAAATTTGTGATTGATCGTGAGTTAACTATTGAAGTCAGGCGATTAATTACAGTTAAAAAAATTAATCGTCTGACACCCCTAATTTTAAATAATCTTCTTTTCCAATAGTTAACTCACGATTAATCACAAATTTTATATCTGTTCTAAATATAAAATAAAAAGAATTCTAGGTTTTCATACTCTTGTTAACAAAAGTGGGAAAAAAAAGTGAAACTAATAGAAATTGTTCAAATGAATTTTTGACGTCTACAGCTGTCAATGGCAGTGAATGAGTTAAAATCTGAGTTTTGCTGTTGTGAAATGTACAATAGTGTCATATTTTCATTTTAACTACAGGCACAGTATATAGGCTGTGGTCAACTTAAATTTTAGTTTGTTAAACTGGTTGACTTGTTGATTGTCTAGACTGCCATTAATTGTTTTCAAAAATTGAAAACAACAGAAAATATTGAACAGAAATATTGGAAACGGTGATACTCCGTTCCAGGGTCAAACTATCATCATCATAAAAAAAACTTAACAGGCCAAGTTTTAAGAAACAATTGACATTCTTACAGCCATACAAGTGTCTAAATAGTACCGCTTACAGTGTCTATGAAAAGTCTACACATCCTTGTTCAAATGTAAGGTTTTTGTAATATTTAAAAATGAAACCAAATAAATCATTTCAAAACGTTTCCACCATTTTTGTGATTTATCTATCCATTCACTAATCCAATCTCTTGTTGGAGTCCATCCCGACTGTTTTTGACCTTCTAATGGAGTTGAATGAAGGGCTTTATTTTTACGATCAGCGTAAATGCAGATCTGCAAGAGGGAGGGCTGCGTCGTAGTGGAAGTGGTCCAGCCGATTTTCAATCATTGACAACCAAATTGGCTGCTTTCATTTCGTGTGGATTTACCAGACGAAAGGTTTGGATCAGCTTTCTGTCACTAAATTGTCACTCTACTAAGCACATCTCAAAAAATCTCTTTCACTGCTGCACTGGCCTTCTCAGCTTAGTGGAGACCTCGAGCCTTGAGCTATTACAAAAAAACAGGATCCATGAGGCATTTGCACAGATGCCATGTCTACAAAAATGGAGCCCAAAATATTACAAATAGCTCGAATTTATATGTGTGAGTTGAGTTGACCACCCCCAGCTTAAGACAATGATAATTTTTGTACCAATTATGACTTTGTTTTTATCTGTTAAAAAAAAAGCTTGTTTTTATGCAAATACATTTAATCGCTGTGAAGTGCATTGATCCATCACTGTATTTTTCCAAGTATTCCTCTTGAAGTCGTAAAATTTGAAGCTTTCCTCTGCAGTCAAGATCAACGATGTGAGGATCAGTAAAGTCATAGTCATGCATTGACCTGTGTGTCACAGACTGAAGTATTTCTTATACTAGTGACAACACTGATGACTGAAGCAATGGATAGCCGGCTCAAGTACCAGGGATGTTATAAAACACAGATAAATGATAGCCACTCCAACTTACTGGCTGGGGCATCAAATTTAGTAAAGCGAAGGAAGAGGTGGATTACTTACTCATTTTTTCTCTTTTTTTTGTCATTACCATCCTAAAAAGCGTCTAAATGAGAAAAATGTGATTAATGTAAAGATAAAATATCGATAAATAACTAAAATAAATAAAAAACTTGCATTAAAAATTTCTTCCAAAAAGGACTTTGATGTCATTTAATTGCAAAACCAGACAACTAGAAGCATATAATTCCGTTTTTTTTTTTAAATGTCAATGTTCACATAATTATAAGATTACACTGAAATCATATTATGCTTTGTGAATGAAATTTAATAGCAGGTGAGTCAGAGTGTACTCTCTTGAACACATCCTTAACAATAACTTCATCCATCCATCCATTTTCTTAACCGCCTAGTCCTGCTGGCAACCAGTTCGAGGTGTACCCCGCCTACTGCCCAAAGCCAGTCGGGATAGGCTCCAATCAACCCTTACTCCTAACCCTTTCAAAAAAGTTGTTATCTTCTTCGTTGCTTTTATCTTCAAGATCTTGTCCACCTGCTTGATTGCGACCAACATGGACAAAGGCTACCTCGCAGAATCTGCGGACCTGACCACTAACACTAATCTGACTTTTTTGTCATGAGAATTTCAGCTCCCCATGGCCACTACATTATTGCATTGCTTCAAACAATTTATTACTAAATATGTGTAAAATGGATCACTAATCAAAAGTGTTATATTAAATATGCATTGGTTTTGAAAATACCACTTAGTTGTATACATTTACTTCCATGTTGTTGTTGTTGCCCTTTCTTGATGCTAATGTAGCATCATTAGCTACAATCGTGAGCTATAGTGAGTGTAAATTGATTTTCTGTGCATGAGTGTTGTTTGATGTGATTGTGTTTGATATGTTTAATGACACTGAATGTGTACTTGGGGAAAATTGGCTTTACATCAGGCTTGTGCACTTGGACCTTCAGTTTTTAATCTTTTTTTCTTTTCTTTTTTCTTCACAGAAGGATGTGAGTCATCAGCCATCCGGGTCAGAGCCAAGTTGGTGGGGGTAGAGAGAAAAGGTTGGGTAACCATGTCATTACATTCACTTTTTCTTCTGATACGTTACTTCCATTGGGACATTTCACAAAGTTATCACTTGCAGTCATAGTTACTGCATGATGTAAGCTTTTCTGTTTATTTTGTATATCTTTCTGATGAACTCACACACAATATATTTGATTCATTGCATTGCGTTTTTATTTGTTGTTACTTCAAATTGGACCTCTGCTTCACAGCGGGGAGACAAATTATTATACCTTCTTTTTGCTGTAGTGTTTGAGTTGCATAGTATTTCGCTAAGTTTAATGATAATGACATCTACCTTCCCATCAGGCTTTTGTTTGAATTTATACTGCTGTGTTATTGATGCTACTGGTGAATTTTAAATTAGCTGTTCAGCTCAACAGGGTATCAGCTGTGTATGCCTATTAATGCTTTAGAGGGGATGTGAGGGTGGTGGTTACAACAAGCCAGAACTTGTGTTGAGGGTCTGATTTAATTTAGTGACGGAGGGGATGTTTACTATATTACCTCAGTGTATTATGTTCTCGCTCGTTTTCACTAACATTCAATTTAGCTTTCTATAAATGTGTTATCTCACTGTGACACAACAGCACAAAGTAGAATTACTGGATACTGTGGGGATGCACCAATACAAACAGATTAGGTTATGGTCAGAAAACAGATGCAAATGACATTCAAAATTAAAAGAAGAAATATTTATATGTACTTTTTATTTATATATATTTAATACTAACATTTTTTTTTTTCAATTTCTGGATTTCCTACAGTGTTTTCAGTTTGACCATAAAAAGTTGGACAATATTCTCTATTAATCCGAGCAGTGTTCCCACTACTGGTATGTGTGTAAACGTGTTGTTGAAGACTGACCTCAGCATTTTTTTTTAATCTTGTGTATTTCACTTTTGCAAAAATCTTTTCACCACATTCCGGCCTTGCTCAACAGCTGCACTGAGAATATACTTGCAAATTATCACATATCTATCTTGTAAAATTTCAAAATAATTGTGGGCAGCCAAGACAGAAATTTAAGTAGTTTAATTGTGAATCTTGTCTGTATGGGATAAACAGTAATTTTGGCCAAACAGTAATTTTAGCCTAAATATAAAACACCACCCGCTTACTTAATATTTTATATGAATATATTTTTAATTATTTTCAATTATTATCACATGCTGCCAAATTTATGTTGGACTTATATAGATACAAACCATTTTAGTCAGGACGCACTTAGCATTCCATGCAGGCAGAGGTAGACAGCTTGAGGGTCCTCGCGGGTCCTCGTCAGGAAATGCCTTCAGTTGGAATGGCGAGGTCATGACGTGTCTCATGTTGTAGTGCATGTGACTAGGGATGACAGAAATGGAACATTGAAACGATTCAATCATTTGAAACGATTCAATCATTTGAAACACAAAAAAAATCGATCTTTTGGAACATTCGAAACATCACAGCGACATCTGGTGGCCAAGTGTAAAATATTATAATTAAACAGTAGATCAGTGCTGCCAGCTCCCCAGTAAGGAAACTAACTATGGCTGTCTGCCGTCACCTAATTTACACAACTGGTAATCGGGCTATAATTGTGATGGATGCCATAAGAGAGAGAAATAATATCATGGGAAACAAAAACTGAAAAACACCCACCCCATCAAAATAAGGGTAGAAGTGCAAATTAGCTTTTTGTTGCTGATACTTGGTTTGTTTTTAATGTTTGTTTTAAGTTTTGACAGAAAGTATTAGAGAGGAAAAAGAATGACCTGCAAAAATGTGACACCCGTAGTGCTCAGTTAGAGCACCTTAGCCAGTTGCTCAAATTTTGTATGGCTTATTAGTTTAATTGGTGTTTCATTTGTGGTTTTTATCATCACCCAAACTCCTAAAAAGCTTCATACATTAACCCAGGCCACCTAAATGGGAGCCAGGTGATATCTCACTCCAAGTTGACAGTATTTTGTTGTTTGGTTATTATGCTTTTCACCATACCATAGTGGTTAGCATGGCTTCTTCATCTTCTCCTCTTCTCTTCTTGCTCGGTGCGTTGCATGAACTACTTCTCTACCTTTGGTGACAACAATACTCAGAAGTACGTAAATATTTTTTTACTACCACAAGGGCATAGATTACTGACTTAGCGGAGAAGGTCCAAACCAATGTTTAGCCGTATAAGCTAGCCAGCTCGTAGCTGGTCGGAGTAAGTTCGCTTAGCACCAACGTTTAGCTGGTAGTCCTCGAGCAGCCCGAAAAGCAGGAAGGATCGGTGACTCTGACATGGATGCATGTATGGCTCGCAGCTCCTCCAGCTACTTGGTTAGACATGGTTGAAGCCATTTTCACACCGAGGCAGATACAATGACTTCATCAACAAGCGTTTTTGCGACTGGTCAGTAGAGTCCAAATCAATACCCTAACCCAAATTTATACATCTACCACAAATATCACGCACCCCTACATGACAAGACTGGCTTTTTATACTGGTTATGTACTTTAAAAATACTGACAATGTAAAAAGAAATGTACATTTGGTTTTCAGCAGCATATGCAAGTATTTGTCCAAGTAAATCCCAATCATCCGTCACAAAATCCACGCTGGTGCTTTTGGGGCTTGGTCTGGGGCCCGGGGCAAGTTGTTGAGTATCTGCAAGGTGACTTTCTCCCATAAGGGAGCACAGCCAGTCCTGCGAATAGATTCTAAAGTGCTGATCTCTAGTTTTCTCTGAGTATTTCTTTTGATCTCTGCATTCATGGTGCCTTGTTATCATCCATTCTTACCACTACATTCATTACATTTCATTCTGAATCATAGCCCTCCGCTTCTATAGTTTTGAGCTAGAAGGAATCAAATCATATAAAAGCTGTTCTTATGCATATCAACAACGGTGAAAGGTGGTATCACCACAAGTTTATTTGTCTCCAGCTCTCAGCACAGTAGACCAGAAAAGTATTTTATGACTAATGCAAATCTCACGACACAAGTAGGTTCTCCTTTGTCTCCAAAGCTTTGAAATGTGCTTACTATCCAAGCTATTTTAGACCAATTGCTTGCTTGCTTGTCTTCCTCTATTTATCTAACAACACAGTAAGTAAAGCTGAGCCTCTACCTTAACACACTCTCCCATGTAACATATTTAGAGCTTTCGGTTTTCTGCCTCATTCCTCACTGCCAGGATGCATGCTCACACACATACACACACACAAACGTGTGTGTGTGTGTATGTGTGTGTGTTTGTGTGCGTGCGTGCGTGACCTTGGCCATGGGTCTTGTTGAGTGCATAAATAGTGTTTCAGAAATGCGGTGGCCTGTGTTCATCAGACAGTGTAAGCCATTAGTGCCGAGGGAGCACTGAATTAGACCGTGTGAAGTAACAGTGACACCCACAGGAGAATAAAAACACTATCCCAGCTTCCTGACTGATCCCTGATGCCCTGATTGGATTATTGAACAGAGAGAAAAACATTAAAATATCAGTGCCGTGTTTTTAAAAATGATATTTGAATATGCCAGGAGAAAACTACGCATTTTCTTGGAGATTTTCACCGGTGGCTTATCAGTTCTTGGGTGTACCCTGCCTATCGCATAATTTGGATTGGATAGGCTCCAACTCACCTATGATTCTATTAAGGACAAGCGGTTTATAAAAAGAGTGGATGGCTCGCACATGGAGTGGCTCACATTGCATAAGCAAGTACAGGACAAAGTACTTGATTTATTTTTAGATTTGTTTGCTGTTTCTTTTTGTAACAAATGAGCAAAAATAACGCTAGAGAATACAATTTTTGTTGATTTAGGTCTTTAGAAAATATTTGTTTTGTAATCCAAAAGCTCAGTTTATCTCTATCACATCAAGTTTTTGAGCTAAAGAATACCTGTTTTCTTAAAAAAAAGAGAAAAAAAAGTTAATCAAATGCGTATGTATGTATGTAAATAAAACGCTACGCTAGAATAGTTACACGCCAAAACTAAAAATATAGTATAAAATGAAAGAGAACTTATAAGGTTAAGCAAATAGCCTCTAATCCTCTCAATTCCTACTGTGCTAGCTTTCTGTTTACAGTCTCTTTTTGAGACTGCTACGTAGCTGGAGATGAGTCCAATCGTAATCAGCTCTTCTTACTACAGTCTTACTACAGTTAACCAGTGGAATTTTGCTTATCTGGAGTGTACGCAGTGGAGGAAAAAAATTTGACATGCTAGAAAAAAAATGACTGTAATTTTGCAATCAGCATGCTAATTTTAATTTTAATCAGCATGAAAATTGAACTCAGTAAAAACAAAAAATTCAAATGGTTCCCCATAGTTATATGGCAGAAACTGCAATGGTGTGATATTGTGCATGAAAATGTTTGTCTTACAAGTAACATTAACATTCTTCTGGTATGTCGTATTTTTATTTACGTTCAAAATTATGATTGTAAAAATACTGAGTAAAATAGAGGTTTTGATTAATGTTTGCTGTCATCGTGCCTCCAAAGTTGTTGTGTACAACATAGAAGATATGGGAGAGATCAGACACATAATATCAAAGGGAAGCTGGAGTAAAATGAATCATGTCCCATTCTAGTTTCCATCTGCCGGTAAAATGGACAAATGAGTCTGTCCTCGACCAGGGCCTCAAATAACCTCAGACAGGCAACATACAGTCACTCCTACTGTCCTCAGAGTACACATTTAGATTCTGCTGGTAATAAACTTAACAATTACTGTAATATTCATCAATTACCCATCTGGCTTTGCCCAAGTTATTTTGTTCTGAATGTCATCTGAATGCCAAATGTTGATTGTACAATGTTCAAGTGTTTGTACTCCAGTTGCTGTCTACTTGGCAGTCCATCAAGCTTAACAGGCTAAATTGGCATGTTGTTTGTTGAATTGGGGTGATAAATATAGATAGTATTGCGACAAGCCAAGGCAGAGTGTTTCTCAGTTGTGCACAATGGAAATGTCTTGCTTGCAGTAATTGGCGTCCATAATGGAAATGGAGATAATTATACCCAACCATTTCACACAAAAGCAAAAATGACAAAGTATTTTTTCACATTAGAACTAAAATGTATTTTTCTTTTTCAACAAAAAAATTTTTGGCTCGTAAATCCTTTAATATTTGGGACATGGGTGTTCAAAATTGGCCCTACTCGAATCACTACAGTGCAGTAGATGTTTTCTTTCAATCAGCAAAATGCCTTTAACAATTTAAAAGGAAACCTAATGGTATTATAATTCTATGGATAATGGTTCTGAGTCACTGATGGTGTCGTGGTACATTCACTTGGGTTCGGTTTTTATTCAGTGATGATGTGAATGTGCTCTGTGATTGACTGGCAACCAATCCGGGGAGTCTGACTTTTGCCTGAAGTCGGCTGGGATAGGCTCCAACTCCCTGTGACACTTAAGTGCGATACAGCACATAAGTGCTAAACAGGGTGGATAAATGGGTGGATAGATGGATAATGGTCCTGTCATTGACTGGCATCCAGTGTGGCATACAGTCTCTCGCCTCTCGACCAAATTCAGCGTGATAGACTCCAGCGCACTCATGACCCTGAACACTAGGGGTGGGAATCTTTGAATGTCTCACGATTCGATTTGATTCCGATTTTTGGGTGTGCGATTCAATTCAGAATTGATTTTCGATTAAGAACGATTTTTTGATTCAAAATGATTTGATTGACAATGATTTTTGCTTCAATTTATAGATGTTCGAGGAATCGTAATGATCTACTCCAGTCTGACTCGGTAATGCTAATTAGTGCTCTACTCGCGGCACTTTTATCACTCAAAAGAACGGCTCCACGCTGCAAAAAAACAACTTTTATTGGAATAACTTGATCGTGACTTTTTCCTTCAACTCTCTAATGTGGCTACAACTTAACAGTGTATTAGACCGCGTGGAACCACACTGCGACTAAGTGGCCAAATCGGGTACAACATGAACAGCGCTCCCAATAAAGGCACACACAAACAAAGGGAAGACAGTATAAAATAATTTCAATAAAATAGATTTTGGGACATTTAAAATCGATTCTGAATTGTACTAAATGAGATATGCGATTCTTATGAGAATTGATTTTTGGGCACACCCCTACTGAACAGTGTACAAAACTACACTATTGTGTGATTTCTTTTGTCTTATTTTAGCATAAAGATGTTTTAAATAAAATAAAATAAACTCATTATAAAATACCTACATCTCTCAGTGCCATTCCTCTATAAAATACTTTCTAGTTGAGCCATTTTTTGCAACTGTTATACTATCCTTGGGTTTCTATGTAGCATGAAAATGTATTCAGCGACTTCACATTATGATAATGGGTTCAAGTGCTTGCATCTCTCTGGATTCATTTTTGTGACAGTAACCTCCAATATTGACTGAATCTAAACTGTGTGGTCAAAACAGTGCTGTGAACAGCTGATGCGAATTGTCGTCTTACATCATTCCCTCTCCATCACCTGCTTGCTACTGTTGGTGTCCCACTGCCAGCACACCTGCAGACAACACAGGAGGCAGGTTGAGGCTTCCTGTGCCCCTTTTATCTAACTGAAAGGCTGTGGTTATGGCCGCTACGTTTTCCCCACAACAGGCACAGCCACCTCCTGGAGGGAGAATGAGTGTGAGCTTTAGTGCTGCAGGACCCCCACCAGTCTAGGGCATATTTGTTTGGGTAGAATCACTTCTCATCCATACAAACACAATCAGCAGCACAGAAATTTGCACAGAAAAATACTAGATTAATTGAATGGGTAAATTTGTGCAATATCTCTCAGTAAAATGAGCTTTTTCAGGGAGCTTATGTTTGTTGGAGGTTTTTAGTAGCTTTACCCAAAAACTGAATGAGCATAAATCTTTGTGGTGCAGATTAGAGATGGGCATAATATTTGATTAGCCTTCAATCACTATAGACACTGCTTAGTCATTTCTTTAATGAAGAACAACATGGTGTCCGCTGTGAGACATTTTGCTCCTTCCAAAAATATGGCACAACTTCTGCTGCTAAATTCCAGACTGGTGTGGACATACAATTCAAAGGGATTAGGGATGAAGGAAATATAATCATACATAATAATTTGGACATCTGTGGGTGTGTAAAATGCACTCTGCTTGTGTGCTCTACAGAATGTCATGATTCATACACTGACAATGGCAAAAGTGTCAGGCCTGCGAGCAGTTTTTACTTTGAGCAACCGCAAGAAAATCTTGACATCTGAAAAGGTCCTGTCCTTTGGACTTGCTGTACTTTTCCACCTACCAATTAAAATTCAGTGACTGAGGGCAAGCATTAAATATGCATCACTTCAGAACCAGTGTGCACATGTTAACATACTCCCACTAACGTCTGAAAATGAAGCGTAATCAGATTTGGGCAGGTTGTCTTTAAATAAAAATAATTATTTCTATACCACTAATGCTTTCTGCTTAAATAGTCATCATATACACTTGGCCACTCAGATATCATTATAGCAAATATACAATGTACACCAATTAGTGGTGAAATAATTCATTTTGACAATAATTCAATTAATATCACAATCCTGGTTGCCGGTTTGATCCAAGGACGACATTGATTAGTGATGGGACTGATGGCTCTTTAATGGGAGCTGTTCAATCAGGAACTGTTCACTTAAGAGCCGTTCAAAAGACTCATGTCTCTTTTATCATTTTTATCATTATTTTAAATCATCAATATTAAACTCATAAAATCAACACTTAGCTTCGTGATACATCGCAATTCATGTCATATTTTAAGTGTACAGTGTTCCCTTGTTTTCCGCTGGGGTTAGGTTCCAAAAAATAAATAAATGAAATCCACAAAGTGTTGCTTTATAGTTTACATTTATTTAAAAACTCACCACACAGTTTATACACTTATCTCATTAAGGCATTTAAATGTTCTCAATGTTCAAACCTTCATAAATTTTATCAAATAGGTACATTACTGTAAAAATGCATGCAAAATCGCACACACAAAAATCCGCGAAATAGCGAGGGAACACTGTATATTCTTTAAGTGTATATCATACTTTAAGAGATCGAACGTTGTCTAAAGATGTTTTATTTTTTTTATTTTTTTCTGGAGAGCTCAGTATTGTTCATTCGGAAATTTTACCGATTTGACATGTCATCATCATTGCTCTCCTTTTTTTTTTTTAATATATATTTTATTTTATTTTTGTGTCTAATTGTGTCTAAAGATGTTTTAATGACGTCGGTGGAATCCATGTCATAGTAGGTGGTACATTTGGGATGTTGGCAATTGTGCCAAACATTGCTTGTATAAAAATAAACATTCAATAACTTTTTCTTCTCTTAGAACATAGGAAAATATAAATGAGTACAACACTTTTTTTTTTATTTATTTATTTTATTTATTTTTTACAACACTTTACACACACTGGCCAGCACGTGTATACACTGCAATAGCAATATTTTGACTGTACTTCTACTCAGTCGCGAGTTGTCCAGCAGCTCCTCCTCTCCGCCTCGTTTTCCTCCAACACTGATGTTATTTACAATGATGGGCAGTGAGCTCCAGGTTTGGGTAGGCAGGCAGTCGTAAATTGAGACGCACACACCAATTACAAATGTGTGTGTCGGCAGGCGAGTGTACAACGTATCCTAAGGTGACCATATTTTTCATTTCCAAAGAAAGAGGACACTCGGCCTGACCGAGTTACTTAAATGACACCCATTTTACTCCAGGATGCTACACATTCAAACTATTTTAATGTATGCCTCTGTATGGGTAGGGAAAAAAACATTACTCTTGATGATTATGACACAATGTTGTAAGCGCATTTTTTTGCTCCGCAATCAAGTTATTGGGGTAAGAGGGGTTCCCTCACTCAACACTTTGCCACGCAGTTAAAGTTCTGTGCCATCACAGCCTAGGATTGTGATTCTTTGTGAAATGTACAAATAATTCTCCCTTACTTTATTGAAGATCCGGTAGCTAAGGCGTTGATCTTCCATCCTTCAAAAGCGGACATTATTCCTCAAAAGAAAGGCGTGAAAATAGTTTTATATTCTCCAGAAGGGCGTCATCTGTGCAGTGTGTTTTGAATTCACAAATGCACTGTGCGAATGTGCATTCGAATAGGACTAATACAGTATGAAATGCAGAAATAATGTAAATAAATAGAAGAAGAAGCCAAATGGTTTTATTTAGCCTTGGGCAGGCACGCCACTGGTTGTTTACTCCTTTCTTCTTTACTCCATCCCGCCATGACTTGTTGTGTTCTAGCTTCTGCATTGTATATATGCCAACAAAGTAAGTAAAATTAGTGGTTAATACTTTCATACATTGGGCTACATTTCCTTTTTTTTTTTTTTTTTTTTTTTTTTTTGGGAGATCTCAGTATTGATCATTTGAAATGTCATCATCATTGTTCTCCCTTTTTTTTTTTTTTTTTTTTGTATGTGTGTTTGTGCGTGTGTGCGTGCGTGTGTGCGTGCGTGTGTGTGTGCGTGCGTGCGTGCGTGCGTGCGTGCGAAAAAAATAAAAAATAAATAAGAATTCCCATACCGTTCACCTAAACCGAACACTTCAAAATCCAGCCAGAGTCGTGGGGCCGCCAGGAGACCCAAAGGGGGACCAAAGAAAAGAAAGAAAAGCGAAGCCCAGCACCGACCAGACACCACCCACCGGGCCACTAACCTTCACCAACCCCAAAGACATCCAAACTCCAACAAATCAGGGAAACCTCAAGGGCCCAAAGGAGAAACTGAGGAAAGGTAGAAAGGACAGACGAAGCAGAGTGAGATCCACAGACACCAGCCTCCACCGAATCAATGACCTGAGGGAGAAACAAATTGTGTCTGAATCTCGATAGATGCTGGTGTGGTGGATCTAGCATGCATGAAAATCTCCACCAAAGAGGGGAGCCGTCGACCCCCGTCAGGACAGAGCAAGCGCAACACCTCAGGGCCCCCCAGGCCGCGGCCCCAACCGGGCGGGGGGGGGGAGGCGCACCCGCCCACCAAAACCCCCACCCACCCCACCGGGACCCCGGCGGGGCCTGCCCCCCGGATACCGGGGCCCGCCCGAAGTGCCCGGAGGCCCACCGGAGCGGGGCGGGCACAACACCAATCCCGCCCACTCCCCCGGCCCCCGGAGCGCCGAGACCCGGGCCACGGACGGAACCCCCGGCCTAGGGGAGGGGGAGGAGGGCGGACAGGGGAGGGGGAGGGGACGGGGGAAGGAGACGACAGGAAGGGCAGGAGGCAGCAGCAGGGCCGCAGAGAGAGGGGGAGAGGAGGAGCAAGGGCGACGAGGGAGAAGGGACAGGGAGGCGGAGGACGGGCGGGGAGAGGTGAAGAGGGAGAGGAAGCAAGGGGGAGGAAGGGGGAGGGGAGAGGGAACCACGGGGCACCCCGGCGGCCCACAGGCCCCGACCCGCGTCGCCGGACCCAGAGCGACGGACCGCGCCGGGGCGGCGCCGCCCCGGACACCAGGGAGAGCCCCGCAACACAGCACCCACCACGAGACCCAGGGAACGACCAAGACGCAGCCGCCACCCAGCAGCCAACAGAGGGGCAGACCCGCCCACGCCCAGCCAGGGGGGACAGCACCTGTAGCGTTAGTCCCCTGGCATGCAGTGAATCCGAATATTAGCCTTTAGTGCCCATTGGAGGTGAATCTGTTCGATCCTGTTGGCAGCAACTGGGTTCCTGACTATAAAAACACAACCATTAGTAACAAACTGCCAAATGCAGAGACATCAATGTAAGTTATCACGATGTGGTGGCTCTCGCTAACAGGCAGAATTAAATAACCAGAATTAGGTTAAAATATTCTATATACGTAGACCATATTTCTATGAATTTTGATATTTGTTTTTTATTTGAGGCCGATATTTTTTCCATTAAAATGTGATTTATGAGGAGGTTAGACCATTGGTCGATATTCAGAGTTTGTTTATTTTTCCAGTTAACAAGAATTGTTTTTTTAGCGATAGTAAGGGCTACAAGTGTAGATTGAAATTGTTTATGTGGTAGGTCAGTTGTTGTTAGGTCACCTAGCAAACACAAGTTTGGAGATAAAGGTATCCTATAGTCCAAGATGGCGGAAAGTTTTTCTAAGACTTTAGTCCAGAAATACATAACCGGGGTGCATAACCATAAAGCATGAAAATAAGTGTCTGTAGTGTTTTGTAAACACTGGAGACAAATGTCGGAGTCGGAGAGGCCCATTTTCTTCATCATATATTGAGTAATGTATGTTCTATGGATTATTTTGTATTGGATAAGTTGTAAATTTGTGTGTTTTGTCATTTTAAATGCATTTTCACAAACTTGAATCCAAAAGTCAGATTCCGGAGCTATAGACAAGTCTGTCTCCCATTTTAAGATGGGTAAAGACATTTTATCCGTATATGAAAGTAACTTATATATTTTTGAAAGTTTTTTTGTTGTTGTCGGAGAAAGCTTGGTAATATCTTTAGCTAAGCCAGGCGGTTGGAGCGTACCCTGAAGTGTTGGAATTTGTTTCTTTATCATATTTTTAACTTGCAGATAATGTAAAAAATTTCCGTTTGTTATTTTGTATTTTTGGAGCAAAGATGTATATGATATAAACATATTATCTGAGAAGAGATGGTGAAGATTGGGCTACATTTCCATAGACAGGCTCACATGCGCTCGGTGTAAAAACAGGTGCACATTGTGCCTCTACGTGTTCTGGCTGACGCAGCTGCCGCATCCCCGATGCATCTAGTAATTTGGTAACAGAATGTATTGGCGTACCGAGATGCCGCGCCCCCGGTGCATCTCCAGTTTGGTGACAAAAAGATGAGATTTTAGACTCAGTAAAACCAGGTCTAACTTGCGGTGCTGGTGGTGTAGCACGATTTTGATGGATTTGATGAAGGCGCAGGCAGACCGCTCCGTAGTCAGCTTTGGTGGATGTCATCTATTTTATTAAAAATATGACAACGCAGGACAATATATCTGAATCAGTATAGAAATAAATTCATTGAACAAATTATAATAGGACAATCACCATTGGCCAACTTTAACTCCTAACCTGCACTAAACATGCTTGGGTCATCATGTCGTAATTACCATGGTGACCAGTATAGCTATACACTAACTCGTTACATCCGTGTTGAAACAAATGATAGTATACAAAACTGTTGTACTCACAGATGTTCATTGTGCCTGCCTCTCAAAGTCAACATTAACAAATATAGACCTGGGTCAAATACATTTTGAACAATGGTGCCATTTTACAACAAGCATATGGGCTCCAATGTTTCATTATCACTTCAAGGTGTGATGTGACATCTTGGGTGTTCTCATGTGGTGCTGAGGGTCATTTGCAGCTGTGAGAGGTAATACATGAAGGTCAATCAGAATACCACCCCTCACTTTCACCAAGTGAAAGACGCCAGAGGACAAGTGATTGATCTTGCTTTTTGAAATGCATTAGAAAATATGCACTCTCCACCTGGGTCACTTAGAGTACATCAACAAAACGAACGTTGCATCCGATGGGTACTTAATGCAGGCAACCACATGATTAAATGTGAGAAACCAAACCATGAAGTCCTTTTCCAGCGTTTCCCATCTTCTCATCAGACGCTCCACTGGCTCAGCTTGATTTAGAATGACGGCGTCCCTTACTTGCATGGTAAATCTATGCACTCTTTACATCACAATGTGCGGAGAAACACAGTTAAGTAAAACAGTCCAAATGATTGCCTCATTGACTGAATTTGGTGTGATCGTCAAACAAAATTCTGTGGGACGACAATCACATTAGTGGGAATGAGAGCTGACTTTCTGTGCAATTAAAATCAGGCTCCAGTTATTTGTGAAGGCGTCACTTATAATGTGGTGTTATTGAGTTGCATTGGTAGGAAATTATGCACCTGTATTTTCAATGTTCATTTCATTCGGGAAAACCCTGCACAGTGGAATAAGATCCAATTACAAGAGCTGTATCAAAATGTCCACCTTTACAAAATTATTAATATTGAGTGATAATAGTAGACTGTGGCTGACTGGTTAGCACGTCCGCCTCCCAGTGCAGAGGATGTGGGATCGAGTCCAGGCTTTGGCCTTCCTGGGTGGAGTTTGCATGTTCTCCCCATGCTTGCGTGGGTTTTCTCCGGGTACTCCGGTTTCCTCCCACATTCCAAAGACATGCATGGCAAGTTAATAGAACACTCCAAATTGTCCCTAGGTGTAATTGTGAGTGTGACTGGTTGCTCGTCTCTGTGTGCTTTGCGATTGGCTGGCGACCAGTTCAGGGTGTACGCCTACTGCTCGAAGCCAGCTGGGATAGGCTCCGGCGCCTCCCGCGACTCTTGTGAAGACAAGGGGTTAAGAAAATGGATGGATGGATGAATAGCAGACTGACCAGATTTTCCAAATTAAAAACCGGGACACTACGATTTCTATGAAAATCCAATATACAATCAATCCTGGTTGTGTTATTACTTCAGCTAATGCTAAATGCTAAGTTGGTTGACAGTTCAACAGCAAAACAAGTCAATATACCGACCATTATTCAACCGCGGCATCAATTGGAAGCTGACTGTGTCATTTACCTTGCACCGGTCCCACATTGTAACTTTGGTAATACGACACCAAAAAAGCTCAACTTGTGTTGTTTTACCAGCCACCACATCGTTAGTAGTAGGACGACATTTCCCATGATTCTTAGACACGGAAGCAGGAAGTACTGTCGTTCTAGTTCTGGTATGACGAAAACTCACCTACTTGCGATTAGATGCGGAGGAGAATGAGGACGTTAAGGTGAATGTGAAAGTAAATTGGAAGGAATTAACAGTTACATTTCTTTTTAAATGATTTATCGTATGAATTGCTAGACCAAGTGTGTGACTAATTGGCATGCCATGGCCCAAAGAATTGAATTACTGAATGAAAATAAAAAACACGGTATGCCCGGGATGGGACCTGCGTAAAAGTGCGACAAAACAATGGTGCTAGCGAAATACAACGCGACGCAGACACAAGGCTAAAAAAATACGACTGTCCAGTTTAAAGCGACACGTCTGTTCACCCTAGATAATAGACAGTGACTATGATTACATGCAGTCAATAACCCTTCCAAAACCCAAATATTGTCTATATTGACAACTTTTTTATTCGTGTGATGAGTAATATCAAAATAATGTTTTTTTATGGACACTAGTAGAAAAAGTGGAAATCATCTGTTGGCGTACATGACCTCTTTTCGCGGTTTAGACAGCGCGGTCGAATACATGTAGATAGCTACTCTTTCAACTTAGGCATGTAAACGGGTTATTCCAAATCTTTCAGAAACTAGAATTTTGACTTCAACCCGAATATTCACGGCATGAAAACATAGTCAATGTCAGGGCAGTAATTGTATCCCACCAGGGAGAAAACGTGATCAGGTTACAAACAATTGATACTTCTCTGCCAGAATGCTTTTGGCAACAAACGAGTTTAAAGTTGCCCAATGTTGCCGAAAAATGAAACTGCACATTCCCTTCTCACGTACACAATGCGCACATGATGTCACATTCGCAGACAGAGGGCAAGAAATTCAAACATGAATCCAGTCTGAAAACTAAGTACCCATTGTAAACAGCTAAGGTGTTAATCTTCAAACCAATAAACCAATATGAAGATGTTTGAGTCATAAATGGACAAATTAAAAGGCTATTGTAAAGACAGTTTTGGGCAAATTCCTCCATAGGCAGCTTTAATGACAAAAGAAAAATGTGCACCGGTGACTGTTTCTTCTTCCGAGAAAAAAAAGTTTTTTGTCGCAAATTTGCGAGTTTATAAATTGGCAAATTTGCAAGAAAAAAACTCGGAAACTTACGAGAAATACACTTAGCATAGCTATAGTATAATCATGTGAGGATTCATTGGTGGTTAATGGGACACTGTTTATAAAATGAAAAGGCAGGATGGAGACGGATTCATTCTTAAATTTAATTACTTGTCCTTCACCGCAGCTAGAGCGACAACACTTCATGATCGTCTATCAACTGACTAATACTAACCAATCAGATGCTAGCATACCATCGGTAAATGCGAGTGAATGACGGAGAGCAGCAGATTCGACACATCCACTTTGATACTTGTACAAAAAAATGCCAAACTGTATGAATGTGTAAATAATAATTTTGGAAACATAAACGTACAAGTAAACATACATCTTAACAAATTAACTTAAATGCTTGATCGTCTGGTTGTGGACCTTTGCAAAGCGAGGCGTCTTTGTCGGTGGCCAGTGGCCGTACACAACGGTACACAAGAGTGAATGCTTAACATTATATGGTTCATCTATGCTAAAGCAATTACTATCTCCTTATTTGGAAATCCAATTGAAAAGTATTGGCACAAACAGTTGAGTAGTACACTACGTGTATTTCTCGTAAAAAAAAAAAATGGGGGAGGGGGGGTTCTCGCAAATTTGCCACCTTATAAAGTGGCAGATTTGCCACTTTATAAAGTGGCAAATTTGCAAGTTTTTTTTCTCGGATTATTGCCCCCGCCCTCTAAAATAAATATATTTATACGTGGCCCTTATACGCCATTGTACTCTCAGAACCTTTCACTCACAACACAAAAGCAAAGAAAAACTAAAAAAAATTGCAAAATCTAAAAATTGGGGCGTTTAGAAGTCAAGGCACCACATCTTTCCGAATTGATGTGTTTTGCATTGTAAAACTAGAGAAAATGAAACATTCTCCCAGCAAGCATGATTTTTGATTTTGTTTTTCTGCAGTCTTCACTAGTAATGGTTCCAATATCAAGCTCTGTTCCAGTAAGAGAAAAACCTCAGTTTTACACATTATAGATGTAGTGAATGAACACATCAAAATGAAAGACCTCACCCGGGGAGTCAAACGCTGTTCTCCACCGTGGCAAAGCACAGAAAATAGATATGGCATTGCAGGAGCATAGCAGAGCCATATCAACAAGTCTGGGGGAAGAGGCCCGAGACAATTTAGCAGGGGGGAAAGCTGTTGTGCAGACTGACAGATGAAAGGCGTCACACATAATGATTCATTTGTATTAAAAGACCTGAGCTCCTTGTAATCACCTCTGTCACTGTACTAATGGAATCCAAAGGCAGATAACAGACACAAGAGACAAGCAGGGTCAGAAACGCAGAATAATAGCATGCAGACAAAAAGATCACAACAATAGGTCCAGATGGGGCAGGCTCATAGCGGAATAGGAGGTGACTGTCAAACAGCGTATACAATATTGTACGGTCGTGTTTACAAAAATGGAATTTTAAGCCATTTGAAGAAGCCAACGCTATTAAATATTGACAAAACCCACCCAACCACCCCCACTTTCCTTGCCTGCTAATCTGTTCTCCTCCTTCATGGTACTCACAAGCGTGCTGCAGTTTAACGATAAACACTTTACAGTCAGTTGCAGTGCTTTTTTCCCCTTCACGTGCTAAATATAGAGATAAAAGATGTGATCACTTGAGTCTACAAACACGTGTTTAATTTGTAATAGACGATTGAATGCATTGGTGAAATAGCAACGTCTTATGATGAAACACTTCAGTAAAGGGCACTCGAAGATCATTTCCTTTTAGCGAAGGATAAATGTTGTGTTTTAATTCTTACTGGCACTTAAACGGTACATCATCTTAAACTAGTTCCTCTTGTGAAGTCATTAAATAATTGGCAGGTTCACTTAAAAAAAAAAAAAAGAAGTACAGTAAAGAGTTCCAACGATGGCATGTGCCAAAGCATCCAACATAAAGTAATCCCCTCATAACAAAGATGGCTGCCTTCCACTGGCAGGACCAATGAAAACAATGAGCCCCTTGACATTCACACATTGGTTATTATTCAGCGTGCCAACAATGTTTTGTATTTCAAAGCTGGATGGTTTAGTTTGAATTTTTTTTAGTTTTAGCAGAGCAGAATGAAAAATTACCCAATGTATTGTTCAGCCAAATTCCAACTCTCTCTCTAAATAACTGATTTATTCATGCTGATGCAAAACGTCCGGCCATGATTTGTTCTGAGACAGAGTCTGTTTGT
Organism: Vanacampus margaritifer; assembly: GCF_051991255.1. NCBI lineage: Eukaryota > Metazoa > Chordata > Actinopteri > Syngnathiformes > Syngnathidae > Vanacampus > Vanacampus margaritifer. The sequence continues at coordinate 9,744,507 of NC_135437.1, forward strand.
TTCCACTCAAAGTCAAAAAGACACTTTCCCAAAGCCCATCTTTCACTCCCATTTTATGCTTGCAGCGGTATATTCATAATTAAAGCTGATAATCAAGGTAGGAGCTCACAGTGGGCTCTTCCATTATGTCAGCATCACTGAGTGGCAATGGAGGCTCCTGCCAAATAACTTGCGTGTCAATTGGCAGGGATGACCTTAGCCTGCTGCTTTCCCTCTCAACATCAAATCCCACGCATGCCGATGATTGAACACGCCTGCACAACATGCAACCTGCATAAGCCAAACATCTCCGCTTGCTTTGATTATCAGAGAGGTGTCAAAGTTGGACTTTATCAAAAGAAGATGTGAGATGTGAGAAGAAAAAAAAACTTATAATGAAAATTATAATGAGTATTTTGTATTCTCTACAACCCATCACATACGGGCAGGGCATTCAATGTTGCTCACAAGCTTACAAAAGAGGCATTACACAAACAAATAAGCATTTCCCGTTTGATTTGGCAGCATTGCTTAAAAACACAGCAAATCCCATTTTCATTCAATTAGAAAAAACTTATTTGTGCAACGACTGTGACCATCTCAAGACTTGAAATCGGTGCAGCAGAGGAAGATTGGACTGCTCTCATTTCGATATAATTGAAAAGATAATGGTGAACTTTGGAGATTGTCTTTGTATTGCCCTTTTCAAATTTTTGATAATTGCGTCACATCACAAGGTAGTATACCAATCACAAAATTACATTGTAGGTTTTGCTTGTGCCGCAAGTCGAACTGTTTCGTTGACAAAAATAGTCCAATGTTTTGTGTAAATAAAATCATGTGATTTTTGGATCAAAGTCATTTGATGCGTGCATAAATTTTACTCCTCAGCAGGTGCTGTCCAAAACAGTTAGCTTCTTGCCATGCATACATGCATGCTAATACTGCAGGTAAACCACAATAAATATTAAAAACAAACACAATGTAAATCGACTTTGTTCCCAGTGAGGGTTGGACTCGAGGTTGCCTTTTGTCACCGATTCTGTTCATAACTGTTATGGACACTCAACATTGCATCATGCGAGTGTGAAGCGGTTGGGATAAAGATCAGCACCTCCAAATCGGAAAAGGGTGTAGAGCCCTGTCTGGGCCGGGGATGAGACCCTGCCCCAAGTAGAGGAGTTCAAGAATCTTGGGGTCTTGTTCATGAGAGGGGGCAGTATGGAGCGTGAGATCGACAAGTGGATTGGTGCAGCCACTGCAGTGATGCAGACTCTGTATCGGTCCGTTGTGGTGAAGGAGTTGAGTCAAAAGGCGAAGCTCTCGATTTACCGGCCAATCTCCGTTCCTACCCTCACCTATGGTCACGAGCTGTGGGTCGTGACCGAAAGAACAAGATCCCGGATACAAGCGGACGGAATGAGTTTCCTCCGCAGGGTGTCCTTCCTCTTCCTTAGAGAAGCTACTCCTCCGAGTTGAGAGGAAACAGTTGAGGTGGCTCAGGCATCTGGTTCGGATGCCTCGTGGACGCCTCCCTGGAGAGATGATGGAGAAGGCAGAATAAAAAAACTAAAAAACGGATTGTCTAACTTGCAAATGAGCTCGGACAAACACACGTGGTAATAGACCTACACAATCTGAGCTGTGATTAAACAATATCAAATGAATGCTCTCTGAAAGCAGTTGACCATCAAATTACCAAATTCAAAACACTCACTCAAAGCCCAACAATATAGCATGGCCTTAAATGACTACAGCTACAGTACAATGCCATGGTGGTACTGATGTGCTGTTGTTTTCCAAGTCCATTTAACTCAAATAAATATATTACCCTGACATGAAGAAAATAAAATAATTGGAAGGAAGTCAAAAACTTTATTTTGGGTCATTTCGATGTATATCTAGTTCCTGTCAATGCAAAATAAATGGTTTTCACAATCAAATCAATAACTTTATCCTTTTTTGAATGGAAATTATTACTTTCAGTGACAACTACATGTAACAATTTTTACAGTGTATTTTTGATACATAAATTAAAAAAAAGGCTGGTAATTTTAAAGAAAGACCTGTATATCTCAATATTATAATAATAATAATAATAATAATAAGAATAATAATAGATTTTTATTAAGGTACTACATTGTTAATTAAAAAAAAAAGCTTAATGTTCTGTTTCTAAAACGAGGGAAAAGGATTCATTGATTTAGTATTTCTAATTAATAGCCTTAGTCTCTATACTGTCTTGTGGTCCGCACGTTTCTAAATGCAACCCTTTGGTGCTCATTATCCTTCGAGTTGTAGATATTATACGAGAAACAATTTCATTTTTGGCACATAGGGATTAAAGCCATCCAGTATATTTTCCTTTATTGAAAGTAATTCATCAATAATTGAATACATGCATGCTCCATAACCTGCTGCTGTAGTCCATAAAAATACACACGTACTGTGAGGCAGACCATCATTACAGTCCCACTGTGGCCATTAATAATCAACTTTATTGCATTGAATAAAATCACTAGAAGGGTTCAAGAATATTGCTATACTGTATGTCCGTACATAGTGGTGGATTATTTAACAGAGAACAAAAATTTGGATCACAATTCTACTTACGGTACCTACAACAACTGTCGTATCTAAAGTGTGGTCAGGAAATGTATTCAAATCTGAAACATTGTCATAATGCATAATGAACTGAGCTTTCTGCTGTCAGTCTTGTTATTTTCTTGTTTGATAATCACATTTATTTTGTGCAGACCAATGATCTATATAGAAAGTCATTTTTCAGTTAATGTGTGACAGGTTTGGAAAATTGGCTGCCTGACCCAGTTGAGGCTTTATCATGTCATAATCATGCTTTACAAATTAAAAATACTGGTCATCAGACATCATGTTCAAAATCTGGCAGCACAGTGCCCTAGTGGTTAGGATGTCAGTTCTGAGATTCTGGGTGTGAATCTCTGCTTAAGCCTTTCTGAATGGAGTTTGCTCTTTGTTCTCCCTGTACTTGCATTTTCCAAACACATGCAACAAAGAATCTACCCTGCTTGTCTCCCAAAAAATCATCTGGGATAGAATCCAGCTCACCGAAGATGCAGGAGGACAAGTGCTAAAACACTTCTTTTCTAGTGTCCTTGGTCATGTGATGATCTTAAGGTGTCTTTTCAGATACTACAAGATCAAGACGCTTCAATCTGCAAGCCCTCTTGCCCAACAAATTACACTGTAGTGTGGCCCTACAACTTTATTAGGTCACATGGGAGGCGGTTAGGTGTGTGGGGGTGTGTGTGGGGGGGGGGGGGGGGGGGGTATCAAACGAGAGAACTGAGAATTTACTGGATCAAAAATGGACCGATCCACTTTATGGGTCAGTTTGACCCAACATTCTGGGTTGTTTTATACAAAATGACAACAACAAAAAAACTAAGTAAAAGATCTGACCAATATTTATGAGTTGTTTTATACTAAAATATCCATTTCTTGACTCAACGTTGGGTCAAATTGACCCAAGTAGAGGATCGGTCCATTTTTGACTCATGTTTGTTGACTCTTTCTGTTTACAGTCTCTTTTTGAGACTGCTACGTAGCTGGAGATGAGTCCAATCGTAATCAGCTCTTCTTACTACAGTCTTACTACAGTTAACCAGTGGAATTTTGCTTATCTGGAGTGTACGCAGTGGAGGAAAAAAATTTGACATGCTAGAAAAAAAATGACTGTAATTTTGCAATCAGCATGCTAATTTTAATTTTAATCAGCATGAAAATTGAACTCAGTAAAAACAAAAAATTCAAATGGTTCCCCATAGTTATATGGCAGAAACTGCAATGGTGTGATATTGTGCATGAAAATGTTTGTCTTACAAGTAACATTAACATTCTTCTGGTATGTCGTATTTTTATTTACGTTCAAAATTATGATTGTAAAAATACTGAGTAAAATAGAGGTTTTGATTAATGTTTGCTGTCATCGTGCCTCCAAAGTTGTTGTGTACAACATAGAAGATATGGGAGAGATCAGACACATAATATCAAAGGGAAGCTGGAGTAAAATGAATCATGTCCCATTCTAGTTTCCATCTGCCGGTAAAATGGACAAATGAGTCTGTCCTCGACCAGGGCCTCAAATAACCTCAGACAGGCAACATACAGTCACTCCTACTGTCCTCAGAGTACACATTTAGATTCTGCTGGTAATAAACTTAACAATTACTGTAATATTCATCAATTACCCATCTGGCTTTGCCCAAGTTATTTTGTTCTGAATGTCATCTGAATGCCAAATGTTGATTGTACAATGTTCAAGTGTTTGTACTCCAGTTGCTGTCTACTTGGCAGTCCATCAAGCTTAACAGGCTAAATTGGCATGTTGTTTGTTGAATTGGGGTGATAAATATAGATAGTATTGCGACAAGCCAAGGCAGAGTGTTTCTCAGTTGTGCACAATGGAAATGTCTTGCTTGCAGTAATTGGCGTCCATAATGGAAATGGAGATAATTATACCCAACCATTTCACACAAAAGCAAAAATGACAAAGTATTTTTTCACATTAGAACTAAAATGTATTTTTCTTTTTCAACAAAAAAATTTTTGGCTCGTAAATCCTTTAATATTTGGGACATGGGTGTTCAAAATTGGCCCTACTCGAATCACTACAGTGCAGTAGATGTTTTCTTTCAATCAGCAAAATGCCTTTAACAATTTAAAAGGAAACCTAATGGTATTATAATTCTATGGATAATGGTTCTGAGTCACTGATGGTGTCGTGGTACATTCACTTGGGTTCGGTTTTTATTCAGTGATGATGTGAATGTGCTCTGTGATTGACTGGCAACCAATCCGGGGAGTCTGACTTTTGCCTGAAGTCGGCTGGGATAGGCTCCAACTCCCTGTGACACTTAAGTGCGATACAGCACATAAGTGCTAAACAGGGTGGATAAATGGGTGGATAGATGGATAATGGTCCTGTCATTGACTGGCATCCAGTGTGGCATACAGTCTCTCGCCTCTCGACCAAATTCAGCGTGATAGACTCCAGCGCACTCATGACCCTGAACACTAGGGGTGGGAATCTTTGAATGTCTCACGATTCGATTTGATTCCGATTTTTGGGTGTGCGATTCAATTCAGAATTGATTTTCGATTAAGAACGATTTTTTGATTCAAAATGATTTGATTGACAATGATTTTTGCTTCAATTTATAGATGTTCGAGGAATCGTAATGATCTACTCCAGTCTGACTCGGTAATGCTAATTAGTGCTCTACTCGCGGCACTTTTATCACTCAAAAGAACGGCTCCACGCTGCAAAAAAACAACTTTTATTGGAATAACTTGATCGTGACTTTTTCCTTCAACTCTCTAATGTGGCTACAACTTAACAGTGTATTAGACCGCGTGGAACCACACTGCGACTAAGTGGCCAAATCGGGTACAACATGAACAGCGCTCCCAATAAAGGCACACACAAACAAAGGGAAGACAGTATAAAATAATTTCAATAAAATAGATTTTGGGACATTTAAAATCGATTCTGAATTGTACTAAATGAGATATGCGATTCTTATGAGAATTGATTTTTGGGCACACCCCTACTGAACAGTGTACAAAACTACACTATTGTGTGATTTCTTTTGTCTTATTTTAGCATAAAGATGTTTTAAATAAAATAAAATAAACTCATTATAAAATACCTACATCTCTCAGTGCCATTCCTCTATAAAATACTTTCTAGTTGAGCCATTTTTTGCAACTGTTATACTATCCTTGGGTTTCTATGTAGCATGAAAATGTATTCAGCGACTTCACATTATGATAATGGGTTCAAGTGCTTGCATCTCTCTGGATTCATTTTTGTGACAGTAACCTCCAATATTGACTGAATCTAAACTGTGTGGTCAAAACAGTGCTGTGAACAGCTGATGCGAATTGTCGTCTTACATCATTCCCTCTCCATCACCTGCTTGCTACTGTTGGTGTCCCACTGCCAGCACACCTGCAGACAACACAGGAGGCAGGTTGAGGCTTCCTGTGCCCCTTTTATCTAACTGAAAGGCTGTGGTTATGGCCGCTACGTTTTCCCCACAACAGGCACAGCCACCTCCTGGAGGGAGAATGAGTGTGAGCTTTAGTGCTGCAGGACCCCCACCAGTCTAGGGCATATTTGTTTGGGTAGAATCACTTCTCATCCATACAAACACAATCAGCAGCACAGAAATTTGCACAGAAAAATACTAGATTAATTGAATGGGTAAATTTGTGCAATATCTCTCAGTAAAATGAGCTTTTTCAGGGAGCTTATGTTTGTTGGAGGTTTTTAGTAGCTTTACCCAAAAACTGAATGAGCATAAATCTTTGTGGTGCAGATTAGAGATGGGCATAATATTTGATTAGCCTTCAATCACTATAGACACTGCTTAGTCATTTCTTTAATGAAGAACAACATGGTGTCCGCTGTGAGACATTTTGCTCCTTCCAAAAATATGGCACAACTTCTGCTGCTAAATTCCAGACTGGTGTGGACATACAATTCAAAGGGATTAGGGATGAAGGAAATATAATCATACATAATAATTTGGACATCTGTGGGTGTGTAAAATGCACTCTGCTTGTGTGCTCTACAGAATGTCATGATTCATACACTGACAATGGCAAAAGTGTCAGGCCTGCGAGCAGTTTTTACTTTGAGCAACCGCAAGAAAATCTTGACATCTGAAAAGGTCCTGTCCTTTGGACTTGCTGTACTTTTCCACCTACCAATTAAAATTCAGTGACTGAGGGCAAGCATTAAATATGCATCACTTCAGAACCAGTGTGCACATGTTAACATACTCCCACTAACGTCTGAAAATGAAGCGTAATCAGATTTGGGCAGGTTGTCTTTAAATAAAAATAATTATTTCTATACCACTAATGCTTTCTGCTTAAATAGTCATCATATACACTTGGCCACTCAGATATCATTATAGCAAATATACAATGTACACCAATTAGTGGTGAAATAATTCATTTTGACAATAATTCAATTAATATCACAATCCTGGTTGCCGGTTTGATCCAAGGACGACATTGATTAGTGATGGGACTGATGGCTCTTTAATGGGAGCTGTTCAATCAGGAACTGTTCACTTAAGAGCCGTTCAAAAGACTCATGTCTCTTTTATCATTTTTATCATTATTTTAAATCATCAATATTAAACTCATAAAATCAACACTTAGCTTCGTGATACATCGCAATTCATGTCATATTTTAAGTGTACAGTGTTCCCTTGTTTTCCGCTGGGGTTAGGTTCCAAAAAATAAATAAATGAAATCCACAAAGTGTTGCTTTATAGTTTACATTTATTTAAAAACTCACCACACAGTTTATACACTTATCTCATTAAGGCATTTAAATGTTCTCAATGTTCAAACCTTCATAAATTTTATCAAATAGGTACATTACTGTAAAAATGCATGCAAAATCGCACACACAAAAATCCGCGAAATAGCGAGGGAACACTGTATATTCTTTAAGTGTATATCATACTTTAAGAGATCGAACGTTGTCTAAAGATGTTTTATTTTTTTTATTTTTTTCTGGAGAGCTCAGTATTGTTCATTCGGAAATTTTACCGATTTGACATGTCATCATCATTGCTCTCCTTTTTTTTTTTTAATATATATTTTATTTTATTTTTGTGTCTAATTGTGTCTAAAGATGTTTTAATGACGTCGGTGGAATCCATGTCATAGTAGGTGGTACATTTGGGATGTTGGCAATTGTGCCAAACATTGCTTGTATAAAAATAAACATTCAATAACTTTTTCTTCTCTTAGAACATAGGAAAATATAAATGAGTACAACACTTTTTTTTTTATTTATTTATTTTATTTATTTTTTACAACACTTTACACACACTGGCCAGCACGTGTATACACTGCAATAGCAATATTTTGACTGTACTTCTACTCAGTCGCGAGTTGTCCAGCAGCTCCTCCTCTCCGCCTCGTTTTCCTCCAACACTGATGTTATTTACAATGATGGGCAGTGAGCTCCAGGTTTGGGTAGGCAGGCAGTCGTAAATTGAGACGCACACACCAATTACAAATGTGTGTGTCGGCAGGCGAGTGTACAACGTATCCTAAGGTGACCATATTTTTCATTTCCAAAGAAAGAGGACACTCGGCCTGACCGAGTTACTTAAATGACACCCATTTTACTCCAGGATGCTACACATTCAAACTATTTTAATGTATGCCTCTGTATGGGTAGGGAAAAAAACATTACTCTTGATGATTATGACACAATGTTGTAAGCGCATTTTTTTGCTCCGCAATCAAGTTATTGGGGTAAGAGGGGTTCCCTCACTCAACACTTTGCCACGCAGTTAAAGTTCTGTGCCATCACAGCCTAGGATTGTGATTCTTTGTGAAATGTACAAATAATTCTCCCTTACTTTATTGAAGATCCGGTAGCTAAGGCGTTGATCTTCCATCCTTCAAAAGCGGACATTATTCCTCAAAAGAAAGGCGTGAAAATAGTTTTATATTCTCCAGAAGGGCGTCATCTGTGCAGTGTGTTTTGAATTCACAAATGCACTGTGCGAATGTGCATTCGAATAGGACTAATACAGTATGAAATGCAGAAATAATGTAAATAAATAGAAGAAGAAGCCAAATGGTTTTATTTAGCCTTGGGCAGGCACGCCACTGGTTGTTTACTCCTTTCTTCTTTACTCCATCCCGCCATGACTTGTTGTGTTCTAGCTTCTGCATTGTATATATGCCAACAAAGTAAGTAAAATTAGTGGTTAATACTTTCATACATTGGGCTACATTTCCTTTTTTTTTTTTTTTTTTTTTTTTTTTTGGGAGATCTCAGTATTGATCATTTGAAATGTCATCATCATTGTTCTCCCTTTTTTTTTTTTTTTTTTTTGTATGTGTGTTTGTGCGTGTGTGCGTGCGTGTGTGCGTGCGTGTGTGTGTGCGTGCGTGCGTGCGTGCGTGCGTGCGAAAAAAATAAAAAATAAATAAGAATTCCCATACCGTTCACCTAAACCGAACACTTCAAAATCCAGCCAGAGTCGTGGGGCCGCCAGGAGACCCAAAGGGGGACCAAAGAAAAGAAAGAAAAGCGAAGCCCAGCACCGACCAGACACCACCCACCGGGCCACTAACCTTCACCAACCCCAAAGACATCCAAACTCCAACAAATCAGGGAAACCTCAAGGGCCCAAAGGAGAAACTGAGGAAAGGTAGAAAGGACAGACGAAGCAGAGTGAGATCCACAGACACCAGCCTCCACCGAATCAATGACCTGAGGGAGAAACAAATTGTGTCTGAATCTCGATAGATGCTGGTGTGGTGGATCTAGCATGCATGAAAATCTCCACCAAAGAGGGGAGCCGTCGACCCCCGTCAGGACAGAGCAAGCGCAACACCTCAGGGCCCCCCAGGCCGCGGCCCCAACCGGGCGGGGGGGGGGAGGCGCACCCGCCCACCAAAACCCCCACCCACCCCACCGGGACCCCGGCGGGGCCTGCCCCCCGGATACCGGGGCCCGCCCGAAGTGCCCGGAGGCCCACCGGAGCGGGGCGGGCACAACACCAATCCCGCCCACTCCCCCGGCCCCCGGAGCGCCGAGACCCGGGCCACGGACGGAACCCCCGGCCTAGGGGAGGGGGAGGAGGGCGGACAGGGGAGGGGGAGGGGACGGGGGAAGGAGACGACAGGAAGGGCAGGAGGCAGCAGCAGGGCCGCAGAGAGAGGGGGAGAGGAGGAGCAAGGGCGACGAGGGAGAAGGGACAGGGAGGCGGAGGACGGGCGGGGAGAGGTGAAGAGGGAGAGGAAGCAAGGGGGAGGAAGGGGGAGGGGAGAGGGAACCACGGGGCACCCCGGCGGCCCACAGGCCCCGACCCGCGTCGCCGGACCCAGAGCGACGGACCGCGCCGGGGCGGCGCCGCCCCGGACACCAGGGAGAGCCCCGCAACACAGCACCCACCACGAGACCCAGGGAACGACCAAGACGCAGCCGCCACCCAGCAGCCAACAGAGGGGCAGACCCGCCCACGCCCAGCCAGGGGGGACAGCACCTGTAGCGTTAGTCCCCTGGCATGCAGTGAATCCGAATATTAGCCTTTAGTGCCCATTGGAGGTGAATCTGTTCGATCCTGTTGGCAGCAACTGGGTTCCTGACTATAAAAACACAACCATTAGTAACAAACTGCCAAATGCAGAGACATCAATGTAAGTTATCACGATGTGGTGGCTCTCGCTAACAGGCAGAATTAAATAACCAGAATTAGGTTAAAATATTCTATATACGTAGACCATATTTCTATGAATTTTGATATTTGTTTTTTATTTGAGGCCGATATTTTTTCCATTAAAATGTGATTTATGAGGAGGTTAGACCATTGGTCGATATTCAGAGTTTGTTTATTTTTCCAGTTAACAAGAATTGTTTTTTTAGCGATAGTAAGGGCTACAAGTGTAGATTGAAATTGTTTATGTGGTAGGTCAGTTGTTGTTAGGTCACCTAGCAAACACAAGTTTGGAGATAAAGGTATCCTATAGTCCAAGATGGCGGAAAGTTTTTCTAAGACTTTAGTCCAGAAATACATAACCGGGGTGCATAACCATAAAGCATGAAAATAAGTGTCTGTAGTGTTTTGTAAACACTGGAGACAAATGTCGGAGTCGGAGAGGCCCATTTTCTTCATCATATATTGAGTAATGTATGTTCTATGGATTATTTTGTATTGGATAAGTTGTAAATTTGTGTGTTTTGTCATTTTAAATGCATTTTCACAAACTTGAATCCAAAAGTCAGATTCCGGAGCTATAGACAAGTCTGTCTCCCATTTTAAGATGGGTAAAGACATTTTATCCGTATATGAAAGTAACTTATATATTTTTGAAAGTTTTTTTGTTGTTGTCGGAGAAAGCTTGGTAATATCTTTAGCTAAGCCAGGCGGTTGGAGCGTACCCTGAAGTGTTGGAATTTGTTTCTTTATCATATTTTTAACTTGCAGATAATGTAAAAAATTTCCGTTTGTTATTTTGTATTTTTGGAGCAAAGATGTATATGATATAAACATATTATCTGAGAAGAGATGGTGAAGATTGGGCTACATTTCCATAGACAGGCTCACATGCGCTCGGTGTAAAAACAGGTGCACATTGTGCCTCTACGTGTTCTGGCTGACGCAGCTGCCGCATCCCCGATGCATCTAGTAATTTGGTAACAGAATGTATTGGCGTACCGAGATGCCGCGCCCCCGGTGCATCTCCAGTTTGGTGACAAAAAGATGAGATTTTAGACTCAGTAAAACCAGGTCTAACTTGCGGTGCTGGTGGTGTAGCACGATTTTGATGGATTTGATGAAGGCGCAGGCAGACCGCTCCGTAGTCAGCTTTGGTGGATGTCATCTATTTTATTAAAAATATGACAACGCAGGACAATATATCTGAATCAGTATAGAAATAAATTCATTGAACAAATTATAATAGGACAATCACCATTGGCCAACTTTAACTCCTAACCTGCACTAAACATGCTTGGGTCATCATGTCGTAATTACCATGGTGACCAGTATAGCTATACACTAACTCGTTACATCCGTGTTGAAACAAATGATAGTATACAAAACTGTTGTACTCACAGATGTTCATTGTGCCTGCCTCTCAAAGTCAACATTAACAAATATAGACCTGGGTCAAATACATTTTGAACAATGGTGCCATTTTACAACAAGCATATGGGCTCCAATGTTTCATTATCACTTCAAGGTGTGATGTGACATCTTGGGTGTTCTCATGTGGTGCTGAGGGTCATTTGCAGCTGTGAGAGGTAATACATGAAGGTCAATCAGAATACCACCCCTCACTTTCACCAAGTGAAAGACGCCAGAGGACAAGTGATTGATCTTGCTTTTTGAAATGCATTAGAAAATATGCACTCTCCACCTGGGTCACTTAGAGTACATCAACAAAACGAACGTTGCATCCGATGGGTACTTAATGCAGGCAACCACATGATTAAATGTGAGAAACCAAACCATGAAGTCCTTTTCCAGCGTTTCCCATCTTCTCATCAGACGCTCCACTGGCTCAGCTTGATTTAGAATGACGGCGTCCCTTACTTGCATGGTAAATCTATGCACTCTTTACATCACAATGTGCGGAGAAACACAGTTAAGTAAAACAGTCCAAATGATTGCCTCATTGACTGAATTTGGTGTGATCGTCAAACAAAATTCTGTGGGACGACAATCACATTAGTGGGAATGAGAGCTGACTTTCTGTGCAATTAAAATCAGGCTCCAGTTATTTGTGAAGGCGTCACTTATAATGTGGTGTTATTGAGTTGCATTGGTAGGAAATTATGCACCTGTATTTTCAATGTTCATTTCATTCGGGAAAACCCTGCACAGTGGAATAAGATCCAATTACAAGAGCTGTATCAAAATGTCCACCTTTACAAAATTATTAATATTGAGTGATAATAGTAGACTGTGGCTGACTGGTTAGCACGTCCGCCTCCCAGTGCAGAGGATGTGGGATCGAGTCCAGGCTTTGGCCTTCCTGGGTGGAGTTTGCATGTTCTCCCCATGCTTGCGTGGGTTTTCTCCGGGTACTCCGGTTTCCTCCCACATTCCAAAGACATGCATGGCAAGTTAATAGAACACTCCAAATTGTCCCTAGGTGTAATTGTGAGTGTGACTGGTTGCTCGTCTCTGTGTGCTTTGCGATTGGCTGGCGACCAGTTCAGGGTGTACGCCTACTGCTCGAAGCCAGCTGGGATAGGCTCCGGCGCCTCCCGCGACTCTTGTGAAGACAAGGGGTTAAGAAAATGGATGGATGGATGAATAGCAGACTGACCAGATTTTCCAAATTAAAAACCGGGACACTACGATTTCTATGAAAATCCAATATACAATCAATCCTGGTTGTGTTATTACTTCAGCTAATGCTAAATGCTAAGTTGGTTGACAGTTCAACAGCAAAACAAGTCAATATACCGACCATTATTCAACCGCGGCATCAATTGGAAGCTGACTGTGTCATTTACCTTGCACCGGTCCCACATTGTAACTTTGGTAATACGACACCAAAAAAGCTCAACTTGTGTTGTTTTACCAGCCACCACATCGTTAGTAGTAGGACGACATTTCCCATGATTCTTAGACACGGAAGCAGGAAGTACTGTCGTTCTAGTTCTGGTATGACGAAAACTCACCTACTTGCGATTAGATGCGGAGGAGAATGAGGACGTTAAGGTGAATGTGAAAGTAAATTGGAAGGAATTAACAGTTACATTTCTTTTTAAATGATTTATCGTATGAATTGCTAGACCAAGTGTGTGACTAATTGGCATGCCATGGCCCAAAGAATTGAATTACTGAATGAAAATAAAAAACACGGTATGCCCGGGATGGGACCTGCGTAAAAGTGCGACAAAACAATGGTGCTAGCGAAATACAACGCGACGCAGACACAAGGCTAAAAAAATACGACTGTCCAGTTTAAAGCGACACGTCTGTTCACCCTAGATAATAGACAGTGACTATGATTACATGCAGTCAATAACCCTTCCAAAACCCAAATATTGTCTATATTGACAACTTTTTTATTCGTGTGATGAGTAATATCAAAATAATGTTTTTTTATGGACACTAGTAGAAAAAGTGGAAATCATCTGTTGGCGTACATGACCTCTTTTCGCGGTTTAGACAGCGCGGTCGAATACATGTAGATAGCTACTCTTTCAACTTAGGCATGTAAACGGGTTATTCCAAATCTTTCAGAAACTAGAATTTTGACTTCAACCCGAATATTCACGGCATGAAAACATAGTCAATGTCAGGGCAGTAATTGTATCCCACCAGGGAGAAAACGTGATCAGGTTACAAACAATTGATACTTCTCTGCCAGAATGCTTTTGGCAACAAACGAGTTTAAAGTTGCCCAATGTTGCCGAAAAATGAAACTGCACATTCCCTTCTCACGTACACAATGCGCACATGATGTCACATTCGCAGACAGAGGGCAAGAAATTCAAACATGAATCCAGTCTGAAAACTAAGTACCCATTGTAAACAGCTAAGGTGTTAATCTTCAAACCAATAAACCAATATGAAGATGTTTGAGTCATAAATGGACAAATTAAAAGGCTATTGTAAAGACAGTTTTGGGCAAATTCCTCCATAGGCAGCTTTAATGACAAAAGAAAAATGTGCACCGGTGACTGTTTCTTCTTCCGAGAAAAAAAAGTTTTTTGTCGCAAATTTGCGAGTTTATAAATTGGCAAATTTGCAAGAAAAAAACTCGGAAACTTACGAGAAATACACTTAGCATAGCTATAGTATAATCATGTGAGGATTCATTGGTGGTTAATGGGACACTGTTTATAAAATGAAAAGGCAGGATGGAGACGGATTCATTCTTAAATTTAATTACTTGTCCTTCACCGCAGCTAGAGCGACAACACTTCATGATCGTCTATCAACTGACTAATACTAACCAATCAGATGCTAGCATACCATCGGTAAATGCGAGTGAATGACGGAGAGCAGCAGATTCGACACATCCACTTTGATACTTGTACAAAAAAATGCCAAACTGTATGAATGTGTAAATAATAATTTTGGAAACATAAACGTACAAGTAAACATACATCTTAACAAATTAACTTAAATGCTTGATCGTCTGGTTGTGGACCTTTGCAAAGCGAGGCGTCTTTGTCGGTGGCCAGTGGCCGTACACAACGGTACACAAGAGTGAATGCTTAACATTATATGGTTCATCTATGCTAAAGCAATTACTATCTCCTTATTTGGAAATCCAATTGAAAAGTATTGGCACAAACAGTTGAGTAGTACACTACGTGTATTTCTCGTAAAAAAAAAAAATGGGGGAGGGGGGGTTCTCGCAAATTTGCCACCTTATAAAGTGGCAGATTTGCCACTTTATAAAGTGGCAAATTTGCAAGTTTTTTTTCTCGGATTATTGCCCCCGCCCTCTAAAATAAATATATTTATACGTGGCCCTTATACGCCATTGTACTCTCAGAACCTTTCACTCACAACACAAAAGCAAAGAAAAACTAAAAAAAATTGCAAAATCTAAAAATTGGGGCGTTTAGAAGTCAAGGCACCACATCTTTCCGAATTGATGTGTTTTGCATTGTAAAACTAGAGAAAATGAAACATTCTCCCAGCAAGCATGATTTTTGATTTTGTTTTTCTGCAGTCTTCACTAGTAATGGTTCCAATATCAAGCTCTGTTCCAGTAAGAGAAAAACCTCAGTTTTACACATTATAGATGTAGTGAATGAACACATCAAAATGAAAGACCTCACCCGGGGAGTCAAACGCTGTTCTCCACCGTGGCAAAGCACAGAAAATAGATATGGCATTGCAGGAGCATAGCAGAGCCATATCAACAAGTCTGGGGGAAGAGGCCCGAGACAATTTAGCAGGGGGGAAAGCTGTTGTGCAGACTGACAGATGAAAGGCGTCACACATAATGATTCATTTGTATTAAAAGACCTGAGCTCCTTGTAATCACCTCTGTCACTGTACTAATGGAATCCAAAGGCAGATAACAGACACAAGAGACAAGCAGGGTCAGAAACGCAGAATAATAGCATGCAGACAAAAAGATCACAACAATAGGTCCAGATGGGGCAGGCTCATAGCGGAATAGGAGGTGACTGTCAAACAGCGTATACAATATTGTACGGTCGTGTTTACAAAAATGGAATTTTAAGCCATTTGAAGAAGCCAACGCTATTAAATATTGACAAAACCCACCCAACCACCCCCACTTTCCTTGCCTGCTAATCTGTTCTCCTCCTTCATGGTACTCACAAGCGTGCTGCAGTTTAACGATAAACACTTTACAGTCAGTTGCAGTGCTTTTTTCCCCTTCACGTGCTAAATATAGAGATAAAAGATGTGATCACTTGAGTCTACAAACACGTGTTTAATTTGTAATAGACGATTGAATGCATTGGTGAAATAGCAACGTCTTATGATGAAACACTTCAGTAAAGGGCACTCGAAGATCATTTCCTTTTAGCGAAGGATAAATGTTGTGTTTTAATTCTTACTGGCACTTAAACGGTACATCATCTTAAACTAGTTCCTCTTGTGAAGTCATTAAATAATTGGCAGGTTCACTTAAAAAAAAAAAAAAGAAGTACAGTAAAGAGTTCCAACGATGGCATGTGCCAAAGCATCCAACATAAAGTAATCCCCTCATAACAAAGATGGCTGCCTTCCACTGGCAGGACCAATGAAAACAATGAGCCCCTTGACATTCACACATTGGTTATTATTCAGCGTGCCAACAATGTTTTGTATTTCAAAGCTGGATGGTTTAGTTTGAATTTTTTTTAGTTTTAGCAGAGCAGAATGAAAAATTACCCAATGTATTGTTCAGCCAAATTCCAACTCTCTCTCTAAATAACTGATTTATTCATGCTGATGCAAAACGTCCGGCCATGATTTGTTCTGAGACAGAGTCTGTTTGTTTCCACTCAAAGTCAAAAAGACACTTTCCCAAAGCCCATCTTTCACTCCCATTTTATGCTTGCAGCGGTATATTCATAATTAAAGCTGATAATCAAGGTAGGAGCTCACAGTGGGCTCTTCCATTATGTCAGCATCACTGAGTGGCAATGGAGGCTCCTGCCAAATAACTTGCGTGTCAATTGGCAGGGATGACCTTAGCCTGCTGCTTTCCCTCTCAACATCAAATCCCACGCATGCCGATGATTGAACACGCCTGCACAACATGCAACCTGCATAAGCCAAACATCTCCGCTTGCTTTGATTATCAGAGAGGTGTCAAAGTTGGACTTTATCAAAAGAAGATGTGAGATGTGAGAAGAAAAAAAAACTTATAATGAAAATTATAATGAGTATTTTGTATTCTCTACAACCCATCACATACGGGCAGGGCATTCAATGTTGCTCACAAGCTTACAAAAGAGGCATTACACAAACAAATAAGCATTTCCCGTTTGATTTGGCAGCATTGCTTAAAAACACAGCAAATCCCATTTTCATTCAATTAGAAAAAACTTATTTGTGCAACGACTGTGACCATCTCAAGACTTGAAATCGGTGCAGCAGAGGAAGATTGGACTGCTCTCATTTCGATATAATTGAAAAGATAATGGTGAACTTTGGAGATTGTCTTTGTATTGCCCTTTTCAAATTTTTGATAATTGCGTCACATCACAAGGTAGTATACCAATCACAAAATTACATTGTAGGTTTTGCTTGTGCCGCAAGTCGAACTGTTTCGTTGACAAAAATAGTCCAATGTTTTGTGTAAATAAAATCATGTGATTTTTGGATCAAAGTCATTTGATGCGTGCATAAATTTTACTCCTCAGCAGGTGCTGTCCAAAACAGTTAGCTTCTTGCCATGCATACATGCATGCTAATACTGCAGGTAAACCACAATAAATATTAAAAACAAACACAATGTAAATCGACTTTGTTCCCAGTGAGGGTTGGACTCGAGGTTGCCTTTTGTCACCGATTCTGTTCATAACTGTTATGGACACTCAACATTGCATCATGCGAGTGTGAAGCGGTTGGGATAAAGATCAGCACCTCCAAATCGGAAAAGGGTGTAGAGCCCTGTCTGGGCCGGGGATGAGACCCTGCCCCAAGTAGAGGAGTTCAAGAATCTTGGGGTCTTGTTCATGAGAGGGGGCAGTATGGAGCGTGAGATCGACAAGTGGATTGGTGCAGCCACTGCAGTGATGCAGACTCTGTATCGGTCCGTTGTGGTGAAGGAGTTGAGTCAAAAGGCGAAGCTCTCGATTTACCGGCCAATCTCCGTTCCTACCCTCACCTATGGTCACGAGCTGTGGGTCGTGACCGAAAGAACAAGATCCCGGATACAAGCGGACGGAATGAGTTTCCTCCGCAGGGTGTCCTTCCTCTTCCTTAGAGAAGCTACTCCTCCGAGTTGAGAGGAAACAGTTGAGGTGGCTCAGGCATCTGGTTCGGATGCCTCGTGGACGCCTCCCTGGAGAGATGATGGAGAAGGCAGAATAAAAAAACTAAAAAACGGATTGTCTAACTTGCAAATGAGCTCGGACAAACACACGTGGTAATAGACCTACACAATCTGAGCTGTGATTAAACAATATCAAATGAATGCTCTCTGAAAGCAGTTGACCATCAAATTACCAAATTCAAAACACTCACTCAAAGCCCAACAATATAGCATGGCCTTAAATGACTACAGCTACAGTACAATGCCATGGTGGTACTGATGTGCTGTTGTTTTCCAAGTCCATTTAACTCAAATAAATATATTACCCTGACATGAAGAAAATAAAATAATTGGAAGGAAGTCAAAAACTTTATTTTGGGTCATTTCGATGTATATCTAGTTCCTGTCAATGCAAAATAAATGGTTTTCACAATCAAATCAATAACTTTATCCTTTTTTGAATGGAAATTATTACTTTCAGTGACAACTACATGTAACAATTTTTACAGTGTATTTTTGATACATAAATTAAAAAAAAGGCTGGTAATTTTAAAGAAAGACCTGTATATCTCAATATTATAATAATAATAATAATAATAATAAGAATAATAATAGATTTTTATTAAGGTACTACATTGTTAATTAAAAAAAAAAGCTTAATGTTCTGTTTCTAAAACGAGGGAAAAGGATTCATTGATTTAGTATTTCTAATTAATAGCCTTAGTCTCTATACTGTCTTGTGGTCCGCACGTTTCTAAATGCAACCCTTTGGTGCTCATTATCCTTCGAGTTGTAGATATTATACGAGAAACAATTTCATTTTTGGCACATAGGGATTAAAGCCATCCAGTATATTTTCCTTTATTGAAAGTAATTCATCAATAATTGAATACATGCATGCTCCATAACCTGCTGCTGTAGTCCATAAAAATACACACGTACTGTGAGGCAGACCATCATTACAGTCCCACTGTGGCCATTAATAATCAACTTTATTGCATTGAATAAAATCACTAGAAGGGTTCAAGAATATTGCTATACTGTATGTCCGTACATAGTGGTGGATTATTTAACAGAGAACAAAAATTTGGATCACAATTCTACTTACGGTACCTACAACAACTGTCGTATCTAAAGTGTGGTCAGGAAATGTATTCAAATCTGAAACATTGTCATAATGCATAATGAACTGAGCTTTCTGCTGTCAGTCTTGTTATTTTCTTGTTTGATAATCACATTTATTTTGTGCAGACCAATGATCTATATAGAAAGTCATTTTTCAGTTAATGTGTGACAGGTTTGGAAAATTGGCTGCCTGACCCAGTTGAGGCTTTATCATGTCATAATCATGCTTTACAAATTAAAAATACTGGTCATCAGACATCATGTTCAAAATCTGGCAGCACAGTGCCCTAGTGGTTAGGATGTCAGTTCTGAGATTCTGGGTGTGAATCTCTGCTTAAGCCTTTCTGAATGGAGTTTGCTCTTTGTTCTCCCTGTACTTGCATTTTCCAAACACATGCAACAAAGAATCTACCCTGCTTGTCTCCCAAAAAATCATCTGGGATAGAATCCAGCTCACCGAAGATGCAGGAGGACAAGTGCTAAAACACTTCTTTTCTAGTGTCCTTGGTCATGTGATGATCTTAAGGTGTCTTTTCAGATACTACAAGATCAAGACGCTTCAATCTGCAAGCCCTCTTGCCCAACAAATTACACTGTAGTGTGGCCCTACAACTTTATTAGGTCACATGGGAGGCGGTTAGGTGTGTGGGGGTGTGTGTGGGGGGGGGGGGGGGGGGGGGTATCAAACGAGAGAACTGAGAATTTACTGGATCAAAAATGGACCGATCCACTTTATGGGTCAGTTTGACCCAACATTCTGGGTTGTTTTATACAAAATGACAACAACAAAAAAACTAAGTAAAAGATCTGACCAATATTTATGAGTTGTTTTATACTAAAATATCCATTTCTTGACTCAACGTTGGGTCAAATTGACCCAAGTAGAGGATCGGTCCATTTTTGACTCATGTTTGGGTTATTTTTGACCCAACTGTTTTTAGGGTGAAAAGTTACTTTTTCCAGTGATACGCCTTTTCTTTGAAACAAATGGAGGGCCTGTGTGGACGCTGGGGAGTTTAGTACAAATGTGTACACTGAGGCATGGACAGAACTTCAGCCTATAACAGCTATTGATTTTGCCATAATTCTGATTAGAGGGCTCTTTGTTGCACTCAATACCATAGATCAGTGGGCTATACAGTGAAACTGATGGTCCCAGCAAGGATCCAATATTTGGCTTCCAATTAATACCATTCTTGATTACATTTAAAATGAGAAGAGTCCCTTAGCATAGGAAACAGTTCAGCATGAGTGGCTCTCAACTGTCCAGACACTAGATAGAAAAATGACAATCAATAGTACATGCTCGATACTTGCGATTACTTTTTACGGAGTGCTGGACACCGTAACTGGCCAAGTAACATTATGATGAAAGATACTCATCTCCTACAGTTATAGATCGTGTTATGAACTGTAAAAATAAAACAGAATGTCAAATACTATATATACTACATTCACTTTATTATTATTATTATTATTATTATTATTATTATTATTACTAGAGGTAGTAGTAGTAGTAGTAATTATAATGCTGGTTTAACTCACTGAAGAGTAGACTTAGCCTATTTAGACTTAGCCCCCCCCCCCCCCACACACACACAAAGGATGTTCATCAACTCATGAAAAACATAGTAAAAGCCACTCCAAAGTATTTCTCAATGCACAGCATCTTACTTCAAATAATAGCATTGTTCTGTTTCTACGATCAATAATGCATTAGAAGAGAATCTAGAGATTTCGCCTTAAATCCGTGCAAAACCGAAACACAACAATGAACGCACTCAATCTCTATTCCCAAAGGCAACACAATCTGTTATAGCCTACGAAGGATGTATGTGCGCAGAAACACAAAATCTTTGTAGACAAACAGTGTGTTACTGGCTCTTTATGTAAATTAAGACCACACGCAATGTGGAAGGTTTACTGTATATTAACAGCATTCACACACTACAAATGATTCTCCGGACTGTTGCATGAAGTTTCTTTTTTTTTTTTTTTTTACTTTGAGAGACGCTCTTTTGCTTGTGATGGATTTCATATCTCAATGCTATATAAGATCATAGCATCACCAAGATTATTATAAATATTTAATAAAGCAAATTAGTAAAAATAAATGCAAATATTCAGAGCTGGGCACTTCTATTAATCGTCATTTCTCGTACTTGACGACGCCCACCTCTCGGAAAGTGCACAATGACGCAAAGCCTCGTAAAAATACAAAGAGTGAGCACTGACTAAAGCAGGTTTACATCCATCGATATACCACTGCTGTGTTGCACTTTTTTTTTTAACATATGTTCAAATTTGCCGTATGATCCCATTAAGATTTTCAGATGAGGGGGTAAAAAAACAACAACACGGAGGCAGAGCGCAGCGCCGCGCTTTGCGCTTCCCCGTTGCCATGGTGACTTGATGAATCGGGCCTCCGTTGATGTGGTCTTTTTAGTGTCGTGGCAACGCCATGTGAAACTACTCTGTGTTGATACAACTACCTCAAATTAGCTGTCCTGGAACAGAAAATGCTGAGTTTCCTCTCTCAGTTTATGTCAAATCGCTGTTCAGGGTTAGTCTCTGTGTTTGTTGAACATGCTTTGTGAAATGGACCCCAGCTCATATGCAGTAGAAACTCATGCGCCCTAAGCATGTTCCCTTGCTTGTGTTTTCTCTTCTAACTGAAGAAATTGGGGAGTAATGTGCATATGCCTTGGATATGTTTCTGGTGAGAGTTGGACTGCAGTTTATCACCGATTCTGTTCATAACCTAATGGACAGAATTTCTAGGCACAGCAAAGTCATTGGGGGGTCCAGTTTGGCGGCCTCAGTATTTTCATCTCTGCCTTTTGCAGATGATTTGGTACAGTTGGCTTCAACGAGACACAATTTCCAACTCTCACTGGAGTGGTTCACAGCCATCTGTGAAACAGTTGGGATGAAAATCAGCAACTTCAATTCTAAAACTATGGTCCTCAGTTGGTAACGAGATGGGAATGAGAGTCTGCAGTGATGGTTAAGAAGATTCACCAAACGATCTTCGTTCCTACCCTCATCTATGGTCATGAGTTGTGGGTCGTGACCGAAGTTTCCTTCACAGGGTATCCGGGCACTCTTTTAGACATATTGTAGGCGAGAAGGGGCTTGGAACATTGAGAGGAGCCAAATGAGGTGGTTTGGGGGTCTGGTTAAGCCATCCAGAAACCTTCCTGGTGGTATTGCAGATAGAGAGACTGGAGAGCTGGAGAGACTGTGTCCCGGCTGGCTCAGGAACAGTACACCTTGGGATTTTCCCAAAAGAGCTGGACGAAGTGGCTGGGGGGATAACTGCAATAACTGTTGTCTCTGCGACCCAACCCCGGATAAACAGAAGAAAATGGATGAATGGATGGACAGATGGATGGTTTAGATACATTTTTTTTATTTTTATAAAACGTGCTGTGGCAAATTAGGATAAGTTTATAGTCAAAATACATCACTAAATTAGTTGGATTTAACTTTTGAGCTCCTGCAAAAGTACGTAGAGGGTCAGTGATTTGTACATTTTGCTTTGTTTGAGATTTACAATGGAAGGATTTGAACAGATGTCATCTGTCAAAATTAGGGTAGCAACAGTCAGGTAATGATGCATTTCAAGGGACAGAAACAGGTGCCACTGTAGCTTCTAAAGACTTTCTTCTATTAATTATGTACAGATCCATTTACTGCCTAAGGTGTGCACACACTACATGGTATGCACATTACACAAAAGCCCATCTTTAGCTGCACAGCAGGCTTCAACGATGCTTTGAATGAATGCCCTCAGGTGGCCTGAACGGTTGATTTTCTTCCCCACGCTGAATTCCTACAGATGTAACAATTGTTGGAAAATAAAGACAAAAACACATCCATCTGACATCATGTCATATCCTGTAGTAACAGGAGAAAAGTCAGCAATTCAGCTCTGTAAGCGTCAGTTTAGGCACACAGGTGCCGCACACTTTTCAAGCCTTAACGGTTTTCCAGGCACTTGTGGTTTCAGCCTTTGTTTTTCACAGCTCGAGTGTTCTGTCAGCCACTGAGTGCACAAAAACATTATGTTAATGAGTGAGCATACATCTGCTTCAAGTTCAGTTTTTCTCCTGGTGTTTAAGCATGTTACTTCTTTTCAACCATAAGCTGATCAGACAGATGGTTGGACAGACAGCTTTTTCATCATCGCATAAAACAACATCATAGTTGAATAATATGTAGACACACTGTTCGATATGGTCCAGTGGCCCATGCACAAAATACAGATTTCAATCAGCAGGTGAATAAGATACAAACGTGCACAAATGACAAGCCTTCAAGAAATAATTCCATTAAAATGTACGTGAGTCTGTTTGGCTTTCTGGACAGTTTTTAAAGCCTGCAATTAATGTTGGTGCCAGAAATGAGCACAACCTTAAGGGATGAGCAGAAGGAAGACAGAAGAAGCTTTGAGTGAGGGTAAACACAAGAGTGGGGGCGGGGGGAACGCAAATGGGGAGAACACTTAAACAAAGTGTTTAATTGAATGCAACGGAATCTAGGCTGTGCAACACTAAATGCTGCATACTAATACAGTATACATTTGAAAAATACGCTTGAAAAAAATGTCTTTGTCAAAAGAAATGAGTTAAGTCAAAATTAAATGATGTTTTTGAAAGCGCTTGGAAACAATTATTTATCACAACACTGCCATTTGTATTCAGGGTTTCATAATTATATTAATTAGGCTTTACATAATCAGAATTGTTAGGGCCAATCATCATTCACTGATCACGAGATAGAGCAATATGTCTAATTAAATGACTTTTTCGTTTACTGTATATTTTTAAAAAGTTAGGCTTTACGCGATCGTTTTGGGTGCAATCAGCTATCGATGAGTTTGGGGGAAAATAAAACGATACTTGATCACAGATTCACTCAGAGGTTGGAGAAATGTATCTGTTTAAGAAACGTGTATATTTACTTCACAGTCGACCACTGCCATAGTGGAAAATGTTTGTATAATTAGCGCCCATTGAAATGCACTGGGGGGAAATGAACAATTTAACTCCAAAAATTCATTAAAATAAAATAAAATAAAAATGTTGATAAACATTAAATATGACATGTATTTTTTACATTTTTCCAACATCTCCTTCTCTGCCATTAAAGGGATCATTCAGCTCTCATGTATTTTTTTTCTATCAGGAAAATGAGGCACGCATTATCAATTTCATCCATTTGTTTTTCAGAAATCAGAAAACAACTAACTAAAATCCCCTTCAGAATTCCAAAATAGCCAACTGGCCAATCTAGATCCAGTCGATCAGATTGGTGTAAAGTGTAATCATAATAGGTGGCATGCAAATTGCTGTTTAACATTAAAGGAGCATTGTAGATTTGTTTGTTTGTTTGTTTGTTTTTACTTGCGACTGCATTTATGTGCCCCATTGTGGAAAATAAGCAAGTCAAAAAAAATAAACAAGCAGACTGCTTGTTCCTTGAGAGACATCATTAGGGCTTCTTTTTTTTTTACAATCATCTCTCAACATATTTAAACATCTGACTTTAGACTGCGCAACAAAATCTGTCTCTGCTTTTCTTAGCTTCTTCGGTGCATTTGATCTGTGGCTGTACCTCTGAAGTGACTTGATAAACGCATTGAGGCAGCGCCGCCAATGAGCAGCAGTCACACACAGTTAACCTCAAGATCTGGAAGTGTTTGTGAGTCAACGAAGCTTCACAAACTCACTGCCAGTGTCTGCTTTTGTCAAAGATAGGCTATATAAAGAGTGATTAGGTTTAGCTTAGTGATCTTAAAATTCACAGTAAAGTGAGCCAAAGGTCTCAACGCTCTCGCCGTGGCTGCAAGGTAAGCGTATTAAAATTGATTTGGGATAACTGGAAGTTATGAGGTTACAAATACGCATGGTTACTTTAGTCAGTTGAGTGTACAGTATTAGCGTAAACATTGCTATTATAGACATTGCATACAAACATGGCAGAATCATGAACAGAGGAATGCTACAAATAAATGTCAACTTGTCATTTTGATAATGAAGTGTTTTCTTTAGTCATTTTGTTTGTCTAGCAGCTGTAATTCAGTAATGATAAACCAAAGTTTAGATCAAGCTGATACCATTTTAATGACTTGTTGCTCCTGTAAGAGATCACTGTAAATACAGCCAATTTATAAGCAACACTGTATGGCTAAAAGAAAATCAATTCATTAAACATTGTTAGCTTATAAAGATGATTCAAGGTAGAATAACGAAGGTGCTTATCTGATATCCAGACATTATTATTATTATTATTATTATTATTATTATTATCGTCATCCTCATTTAATTTGTATGTACACTCAACAAAAACTTTTTTTTTTATTAGATGAACTCAAATATCTAAAACTTCTTCCACATGCACAATATCACCATTTCTCTCAACTATTGTTCACACACCAGTCCAAATCTGTAATAGTGAGCAGTTCTCCTTTGCGGAGATAATCCATCCCACCTCACAGGTGTGCTATATCAAGATGCTGATGAGACACCATGATTAGTGCACAGGTGTGCTTTAGACTGCCTACAGTAAAAGGCCACTGTGAAAGGTTCAGGAGGGTGGGGGGTGTACTGGTTTTCTGAGTCCCCAATCACCCCCCCCCCCCACCCACACACACACACACACAAAATTAAACATAAACTTTCAGAGTGGTCATTTACTGTGGGCAGTCTAAGGCACACCTGTGCACTAATTATGGTGTTTAATCAGCAACTTGATATGGCACACCGGGGAGGTGGGATGAATTATCTCGGCAAAGGAGAAGTGCTCGCTATCACAGATTTAGACAATATTTGAGAGAAATGGTGATATTGTGTATGTGGAAAAAGTTTTAGATATTTGATTTCATCTCATAAAAAATGGGAGCAAAAACAAAAAGTGTTGCATTTCTATTTTTGTTGAGTAAAAATTGCAGCATCAGTAAACGCATATTAATCCCTCTTTATTCAGTCTGAATAACTTGTGGCATAGTCCGCTCTGAACAAAAAATGGCAGCACGACTGTGGTTGATTCTAATTAAAATGTTATTGCAATGTCTGTATTTTATATATGAGTTTCAGTTTTTATGACGTTATTAAGATCAGACAGGGAACCATTATGTTGATCATTATGATGATGATGGCGAGGAAGTTATTTTAAAAAGCGATGAGAACAAACAACATCTGTTTGTGCATGCGTGCGTACATGTGTGTGTGTGTGTGTGTGTTGTTTTGAAGCAGCCACCTGCACCCAGGATGACTCTGCAACCATTAAATCCAGTGAACTGCGAAGGCCTCCTGCAACCGGGCTGTTCTCTTCTACAGCTTGATGGTGAAGTTCTCCTGTTTGGCCAGAAAGGATGGCCAAAGCGCTCATGTCCGACAGGAGTCTTTGGTGTGCGCTTGAAACAGGGTGAGCTCAGGTTGAGAGCCATCTCTTTCTCCAATGACTCCCAATACCTTCCTCCTTTGCGCTGCCCTGCTGTCTGCCGCCTGGATCCGCACGACGGACTTCCGGAGAGTTATCTCATCCACGGCGGCCGCACACCCAACAATGACATCTCGTCAAGTCTTTATGCACTTAGCATGGATAGTCGTGGCTGCAATCGCAAACTGACCCTGCGGTGTCAAGAGAACGAACTGGTCGGTGAAGTGCCAGGCGCCAGATACGGACACACGGTCAGTGTCGTTCAGAGCAGAGGAAAGACAGCTTTTGTGGTTTTCGGTGGAAGGTCCTACATGCCCGCGAAAGAGAGGACTTCGGAGAACTGGAACAGTGTCGTTGACTGTCCTCCTCAAGTGTTCTTGTTCGACATGCAATTTAGTTGTTGTTCTGCTTACACTTTTCCAGAGCTCAGTGATGGGCAGTCTTTCCACGTAGCCCTTGCGAGAGACGACCGAGTATACATTCTTGGTGGTCACTCTTTGAAATTCAACGGCCGACCACCTCGGCTCTTCCGTCTGCACGTGGAGCTCCTGCAAGGTAGTCCGGTATTGTCGTGTGAGCTTCTCAACTTTGGCCTGTCCATCTCAAGCGCTATAATCACTCGCACGGGCCCTGCTCACAAATATATTATCTTAGGAGGATATCAGTCAAGCTCTCAGAAAAGAATGGAGTGCAGCACTGTCACTCTAGACGAGAAGGGGATTCACATTGAGCCTCTTGAACCGCCAACATGGACCCCAGATATCATTCATAGTGGAACTTGGTACGGTGGTGCTGCAGGGGAACAAAGTATGTTGCTAGCAGTGCCAACAGAGGGCAGGCCGTGCCAAACAAATATGCATTACTTCTATCTAGTAAACTTCCAGAAAGAGGCCGACAGCAAAGAAGACAGCCAGGAGATGACCGATTATGACAATTCCACTCCTCTTGAAGATTCAGACGAGCTCTATTTTGGTCGAGACACTCAAGAGCTCGAGGTTAGTAGTGAGAGTGAAGGTAATACCTACAACGAGAAGGATGAGGAAGATGAGTCCCAATCAGGCTACTGGATCAAATGTTGTCGTGGTTGTCAGCTGGACCTGAATACATGGGAGCCATATTACTCCACTGAGCTCCAACGGCCAGCCATGATCTTTTGCTCCAAAGGAGGGTCAGGACACTGGGTCCATGCCCAGTGCATGGAGCTACCTCAGACACAGTTAGTTAAACTCTCCCAGGGCAACAAGAAATACTTCTGTCTCCAACACGGGGGTCTTCCTAACCAGGAGATGACCCCACCTAAAAAGGGCATACCGCTAATGCGTACCCCTTTAAAAGTTAAACAAAAGAAATCTCACACAGCTCTCAAGATGTCCAGAGACAAAAAAAGTGTTTTCAGAAGACTTTTTGATTAACAAGCTTAGGTTGGGAATTGACAGTTGAGGATGACCATGTCTTAAGTGAGTCTTTGTCATGTATAGCAGGGATCAACAACCTTTTTGAAGCTGAGAGAAACTTCTTTCGTCGTGATTTACGTA